>NW_027307823.1:412500-667500 GCF_047496885.1 Scyliorhinus torazame
GTGTCCCTCACTCTCTCTGTGTCCCTCACTCTCTCTCGCTGTGCCTCTCACTCTCTCTCGCTGTGTCCCTCACTCTCTCTCTCGCTGTGTCCCTCATTCTCTCTCTCTCTCTGTCCCTCACTGTCTCTTGCTGTGTCCCTCACTCTCTCTCGCTGCGACCCTCACTCTCTCTCGCTGTGTCCCTCACTCTCTCTCTCTGTCCCTCACTCTCTCTCGCTGTGCCCCTCACTCTCTCTCGCTGTGTCCCTCATTCTCTCTCTCTCTGTGTCCCTCACTGTCTCTTGCTGTGTCCCTCACTCTCTCTCGCTGCGACCCTCACTCTCTCTCGCTGTGTCCCTCACTCTCTCTCTCTGTCCCTCACTCTCTCGCTGTGTCCATCATTCTCTCGCTGTGTCCTTCACTCTCTCTCGTTGTGTCCATCACTCTCTCTCGCTGTGTCCCTCACTCTCTCTCTCTGTGTCCCTCACTCTCTCTCGCTGCGTCCCTCACTTTCTCTCGCTGCGTCCCTCACTTTTTCTCGCTGTGTCGCTCACTCTCTCTCTCGCTGTGTCCCTCACTCTCTCTCGCTGCGTCCCTCACTCTCTCTCGCTGTGTCCCTCACTGTCTCTCGCTGTGTCCCTCACTCTCTCTCTGTCCCACACTCTCTCTTGCTGTGTCCCTCACTCTCTCTCGCTGTGTCCCTCACTCTCTCTCGCTGTGTCCCTCACTCTCTCTCGCTGTGCCCCTCACTCTCTCTCGCTGTGTCCCTCACTCTCTCTCGCTGTGTCCCTCACTCTCTCTCGCTGCGCCCCTCACGCTCTCTCTCTCTGCGTCCCTCACACTCTCTCGCTGTGTCTCTCACTCTCTCTCGCTGCGTCCCTCACTTTCTCTCGCTGCGTCCCTCACTTTTTCTCGCTGTGTCCCTCACTCTCTCTCTCGCTGTGTCCCTCACTCTATCTCGCTGTGTCCCTCACTCTCTCTCGCTGTGTCCCTCACTCTCTCTCGCTGTGTCCCTCACGCTCTCTCTCTCTGCGTCCCTCACACTCTCTCGCTGTGTCCCTCACTCTCTCTCGCTGTGTCCCTCACTCTCTCTCGCTGTGTCTCTCACTCCCTCTCGCTGTGTCCCTCACTCTCTCTGTGTCCCTCACTCTCTCTCGCTGTGCCCCTCATTCTTTCTTGCTGTGTCCCTCACTTTCTCTCTCTGTGTCCCTCACTCTCTCTCGCTGTGTCCCTCACTCTCTCTCTCGCTGTGTCCCTCACTCTCTCTTGCTGTGTCCCTCATTCTCTCTCTCTCTGTGTCCCTCACTGTCTCTCGCTGTGTCCCTCATTCTCTCTCTCGCTGCGTCCCTCACGCTCTCTCTCTGTCCCTCACTCTCTCTTGCTGTGTCCCTCACTCTCTCTCGCTGCGTCCCTCGCTCTCTCTCGCTGTGTCCCTCATTCTCTCTCTCTCTGTGTCCCTCACTGTCTCTCGCTGTGTCCCTCACTCTCTCTCTCTGTGTCCCTCACTGTCTCTCGCTGTGTCCCTCACTCTCTCTCTCGCTGTGTCCCTCATCTCTCTCGCTGCGTCCCTCACCCTCTCTCGCTGTGTCCCACATTCTCTCTCTCTCTGCGCCCCTCACTCTCTCTCGCTGTGTCCCACATTCTCTCTCTCTCTGCGCCCCTCACTCTCTCTCGCTGCGTCCCTCACTCTCTCTCGCTGTGTCCATCATTCTCTCGCTGTGTCCTTCACTCTCTCTCGCTGTGTCCCACATTCTCTCTCTCTCTGTGTCCCTCACTCTCTCGCTATGTCCCTCACTCTCTCTCGCTGTGTCCCTCACTCTCTCTCGCTGTGTCCATCATTCTCTCGCTGTGTCCTTCACTCTCTCTCGCTGTGTCCCTCACTCTCTCTCTTGCTGTGTCCCTCACTCTCTCTCGCTGTGTCCCTCACTCTCTCTCGCTGTGTCCCTCACTCTCTCTCTCGCTGTGTCCCTCACTCTCTCTCGCTGTGTCCCTCACTCTCTCTCGCTGTGTCCCTCACTCTCTCTCGCTGTGTCCCTCACTCTCTCTCGCTGAGTCCCTCACTCTCTCTCGCTGCGTCCCTCACTTTCTCTCGCTGCGTCCCTCACTCTCTCTCGCTGTGTCTCTCACTCTCTCTCGCTGTGTCCCTCACTCTCTCTCGCTGTGTCCCTCACTCTCTCTCGCTGTGTCCCTCACTCTCTCTCTCGCTGTGTCCCTCACTCTCTCTCGCTGCGCCCCTCACACTCTCTCGCTGTGTCCCTCACTCTCTCTCTCTCTCTGTCCCTCACTCTCTCTCGCTGTGTCCTTCACTCTCTCTCGCTGTGTCCCTCACTCTCTGTCGCTGTGTCCCTCACTCTCTCTCTCGCTGTGTCCCTCACTCTCTCTCGCTGGGTCCCTCACTCTCTCTCTCGCTGTGTCACTCACTCTCTCTCGCTGTGTCCCTCACTCTCTCTCTCTGTCCCTCACTCTCTCTCGCTGCGTCCCTCACTCTCTCTCTCTGTGTCCCTCACTCTCTCTCGCTGTGTCCCTCACTCTCTCTCTCTGTGTCCCTCACTCTCTCTCGCTGTGTCCCTCACTCCCTCTCGCTGCGTCCCTCATTCTCTCTCACTGTGTCCCTCATTCTCTCTCGCTGTGTCCCTCACACTCTCTCTCTGTCCCTCACTCTCTCGCTGTGTCCCACACTCTCTCTCGCTGTGCCCCTCACTCTCTCTCGCTGTGTCCCTCACTCTCTCTCTCGCTGTGTCCCTCACTCTCTCTCGCTGTGCCCCTCACTCTCTCTCGCTGTGTCCCTCACTCTCTCTCTCGCAGTGTCCCTCACTCTCTCTCGTTGTGTCCATCACTCTCTCTCGCTGTGTCCCTCACTCTCTCTCTCGCTGTGTCCCTCACTCTCTCTCGCTGTGTCCCTCACTCTCTCTCGCTGTGTCCCTCACTCTCTCTCGCTGTGTCCCTCACTCTCTCTCGCTGCGTCCCTCACTTTCTCTCGCTGCGTCCCTCACTTTTTCTCGCTGTGTCGCTCACTCTCTCTCTCGCTGTGTCCCTCACTCTCTCTCGCTGTGTCCCTCACTCTCTCTCGCTGTGTCCCTCACTCTCTCTCGCTGTGTCCCTCACTCTCTCTCTCGCTGTGTCCCTCACTCTCTCTCTCTGTCCCTCACTCTCTCGCTGTGTCCCTCACTCTCTCTCGCTGCGCCCCTCACGCTCTCTCTCTCTGCGTCCCTCACACTCTCTCGCTGTGTCTCTCACTCTCTCTCGCTGTGTCCCTCACTCTCTCTCGCTGTGTCCCTCACTCTCTCTCGCTGTGCCCCTCACTCTCTCTCTCGCTGTGTCGCTCACTCTCTCTCTCGCTGAGTCCCTCACACTCTCTCTCGCTGTGTCCCTCACTCTCTCTCGCTGTGTCCCTCACTGTCTCTCGCTGTGTCCCTCACTCTCTCTCTGTCCCACACTCTCTCTTGCTGTGTCCCTCACTCTCTCTCGCTGTGTCCCTCACTCTCTCTCGCTGTGTCCCTCACTCTCTCTCGCTGTGCCCCTCACTCTCTCTCGCTGTGTCCCTCACTCTCTCTCGCTGTGTCCCTCACTCTCTCTCGCTGCGCCCCTCACGCTCTCTCTCTCTGCGTCCCTCACTCTCTCTCTCTGTGTGTCCCTCACTCTCTCTCGCTGCGTCCCTCACTCTCTCGCTGTGTCTCTCACTCTCTCTCGCTGCGTCCCTCACTTTCTCTCGCTGCGTCCCTCACTTTTTCTCGCTGTGTCCCTCACTCTCTCTCTCGCTGTGTCCCTCACTCTATCTCGCTGTGTCCCTCACTCTCTCTCGCTGTGTCCCTCACTCTCTCTCGCTGTGTCCCTCACGCTCTCTCTCTCTGCGTCCCTCACACTCTCTCGCTGTGTCCCTCACTCTCTCTCGCTGTGTCCCTCACTCTCTCTCGCTGTGTCTCTCACTCCCTCTCGCTGTGTCCCTCACTCTCTCTGTGTCCCTCACTCTCTCTCGCTGTGCCCCTCATTCTTTCTTGCTGTGTCCCTCACTTTCTCTCTCTGTGTCCCTCACTCTCTCTCGCTGTGTCCCTCACTCTCTCTCTCGCTGTGTCCCTCACTCTCTCTTGCTGTGTCCCTCATTCTCTCTCTCTCTGTGTCCCTCACTGTCTCTCGCTGTGTCCCTCATTCTCTCTCTCGCTGCGTCCCTCACGCTCTCTCTCTGTCCCTCACTCTCTCTTGCTGTGTCCCTCACTCTCTCTCGCTGCGTCCCTCACTCTCTCTCGCTGTGTCCCTCATTCTCTCTCTCTCTGTGTCCCTCACTGTCTCTCGCTGTGTCCCTCACTCTCTCTCTCTGTGTCCCTCACTGTCTCTCGCTGTGTCCCTCACTCTCTCTCTCGCTGTGTCCCTCATCTCTCTCGCTGCGTCCCTCACCCTCTCTCGCTGTGTCCCACATTCTCTCTCTCTCTGCGCCCCTCACTCTCTCTCGCTGTGTCCCACATTCTCTCTCTCTCTGCGCCCCTCACTCTCTCTCGCTGCGTCCCTCACTCTCTCTCGCTGTGTCCATCATTCTCTCGCTGTGTCCTTCACTCTCTCTCGCTGTGTCCCACATTCTCTCTCTCTCTGTGTCCCTCACTCTCTCGCTATGTCCCTCACTCTCTCTCGCTGTGTCCCTCACTCTCTCTCGCTGTGTCCATCATTCTCTCGCTGTGTCCTTCACTCTCTCTCGCTGTGTCCCTCACTCTCTCTCGCTGTGTCCCTCACTCTCTCTCGCTGTGTCCCTCACTCTCTCTCGCTGTGTCCCTCACTCTCTCTCGCTGTGTCCCTCACTCTCTCTCGCTGTGTCCCTCACTCTCTCTCGCTGAGTCCCTCACTCTCTCTCGCTGCGTCCCTCACTTTCTCTCGCTGCGTCCCTCAGTCTCTCTCGCTGTGTCTCTCACTCTCTCTCGCTGTGTCCCTCACTCTCTCTCGCTGTGTCCCTCACTCTCTCTCGCTGTGTCCCTCACTCTCTCTCTCGCTGTGTCCCTCACTCTCTCTCGCTGCGCCCCTCACACTCTCTCGCTGTGTCCCTCACTCTCTCTCTCTCTCTGTCCCTCACTCTCTCTCGCTGTGTCCTTCACTCTCTCTCGCTGTGTCCCTCACTCTCTGTCGCTGTGTCCCTCACTCTCTCTCTCGCTGTGTCCCTCACTCTCTCTCGCTGGGTCCCTCACTCTCTCTCTCGCTGTGTCACTCACTCTCTCTCGCTGTGTCCCTCACTCTCTCTCTCTGTCCCTCACTCTCTCTCGCTGCGTCCCTCACTCTCTCTCTCTGTGTCCCTCACTCTCTCTCGCTGTGTCCCTCACTCTCTCTCTCTGTGTCCCTCACTCTCTCTCGCTGTGTCCCTCACTCCCTCTCGCTGCGTCCCTCATTCTCTCTCACTGTGTCCCTCACTCTCTCTCGCTGTGTCCCTCACACTCTCTCTCTGTCCCTCACTCTCTCGCTGTGTCCCACACTCTCTCTCGCTGTGCCCCTCACTCTCTCTCGCTGTGTCCCTCACTCTCTCTCTCGCTGTGTCCCTCACTCTCTCTCGCTGTGCCCCTCACTCTCTCTCGCTGTGTCCCTCACTCTCTCTCTCGCTGTGTCCCTCACTCTCTCTCGTTGTGTCCATCACTCTCTCTCTCTGTGTCCCTCACTCTCTCTCTCGCTGTGTCCCTCACTCTCTCTCGCTGTGTCCCTCACTCTCTCTCGCTGTGTCCCTCACTCTCTCTCGCTGTGTCCCTCACTCTCTCTCGCTGCGTCCCTCACTTTCTCTCGCTGCGTCCCTCACTTTTTCTCGCTGTGTCGCTCACTCTCTCTCTCGCTGTGTCCCTCACTCTCTCTCGCTGTGTCCCTCACTCTCTCTCGCTGTGTCCCTCACTCTCTCTCGCTGTGTCCCTCACTATCTCTCTCGCTGTGTCCCTCACTCTCTCTCTCTGTCCCTCACTCTCTCGCTGTGTCCCTCACTCTCTCTCGCTGCGCCCCTCACGCTCTCTCTCTCTGCGTCCCTCACACTCTCTCGCTGTGTCTCTCACTCTCTCTCGCTGTGTCCCTCACTCTCTCTCTCTCTGTCCCTCACTCTCTCTCGCTGTGTCCCTCACTCTCTCTCTCTGTGTCCCTCACTCTCTCTCTCTCTGTGTCCCTCACTCTCTCTCGCTGTGCCCCTCACTCTCTCTCGCTGTGTCCCTCACTCTCTCTCGCTGTGCCCCTCACTCTCTCTCTCGCTGTGTCCCTCACTCTCTCTCGCTGTGTCCCTCACTCTCTCTCGCTGTGTCCCTCATTCTCTCTCTCACTGTGTCCCTCACTCTCTCTCGCTGTGTCCCTCACTCTCTCTCGCTCTGCGTCCCTCACTCTCTCTCGCTGTGTCACTCACTCTCTCTCACTGTGTCCCTCACTCTCTCTCGCTGTGTCCCTCACTCTCTCTCGCTCTGCGTCCCTCACTCTCTCTCGCTGCGTCCCTCACTCTCTCTCGCTCTGCGTCCCTCACTCTCTCTCGCTGTGTCCCTCACTCTCTCGCTGTGTCCCTCACTCTCTCTCGCTGTGTCCCTCACTCTCTCTCATTGTGTCCCTCACTCTCTCTCGCTGTGTCCCTCACTCTATCTCGCTGTGTCCCTCACTCTCTCGCTGTGTCCCTCACTCTCTCTCGCTGTGTCCCTCACTCTCTCTCGCTGTGTCCCTCACTCTCTCTCGCTGCGTCCCTCACTCTCTCTCGCTCTGCGTCCCTCACGCTCTCGCTCTGCGTCCCTCACTCTCTCTCGCTGCGTCCCTCACTCTCTCTCGCTGTGTCCCTCACTCTCTCTCGCTGTGTCCCTCACTCTCTCTCGCTGCGCCCCTCACTCTCTCTCGCTGTGTCCCTCACTCTCTCTCGCTGCGTCCCTCACTCTCTCTCGCTCTGCGTCCCTCACGCTCTCGCTCTGCGTCCCTCACTCTCTCTCGCTGTGTCCCTCACTCTCTCTCGCTGTGCCCCTCACACTCTCTCGCTGTGTCCCTCACTCTCTCTCGCTGTGTCCCTCACTCTCTCTCGCTGTGTCCCTCACTCTGTCTCGCTATGTCCCTCACTCTCTCTCGCTGTGTCCCTCACTCTCTCTCGCTGTGTCCCTCACTCTCTCTCGCTGTGTCCCTCACTCTCTCTCGCTGCGTCCCTCACTCTCTCTCGCTGCGTCCATCACTCTCTCTCGCTGTGTCCCTCACTCTCTCTCGCTGCGTCCCTCACTCTCTCTCGCTGTGTCCCTCACTCTCTCGCTGTGTCCCTCACTCTCTCTCGCTGCGTCCCTCACTCTCTCTCGCTGTGTCCCTCACTCTCTCGCTGTGTCCCTCACTCTCTCTCGCTCTGTCTCTCACTCTCTCTCGCTGTGTCCCTCACTCTCTCTCTCGCTGTGTCCCTCACTCTCTCTCTCTGCGTCCCTCACTCTCTCTCGCTGTGTCCCTCACTCTCTCTCTCTCTCTGTGTCCCTCGCTCTCTCTCGCTGCGTCCCTCACTCTCTCTCTCTCTGCGTCCCTCACACTCTCTCGCTGTGTCCCTCACTCTCTCTCTCTGTGTCCCTCACACTCTCTCGCTGTGTCCCTCACTCTCTCTCGCTGCGTCCCTCACTCTCTCTCTCGCTGTGTCCCTCACACTCTCTCGCTGTGTCCCTCACTCTCTCTCTCGCTGTGTCCCTCACTCTCTCTCTCTGTGTCCCTCACTCTCTCTCGCTGTGTCCCTCACTCTCTCTCTCGCTGTGTCCCTCACTCTCTCTCTGTGTCCCTCACTCTCTCTCTCGCTGTGTCCCTCACTCTCTCTCGCAGCGTCCCTCACTCTCTCTCGCTGTGACCCTCACCCTCTCTCGCTGTGTCTCTCACTCTCTCTCGCTGTGTCCCTCACTCTCTCTCGCTGTGTCCCTCACTCTCTCGCTGTGTCTCTCACTCTCTCTCGCTGTGTCCCTCACTCTCTCTCTCGCTGTGTCCCTCACTCTCTCTCGCTGTGTCCCTCACTCTCTCTCGCTGTGTCCCTCACTCTCTCGCTGTGTCTCTCACTCTCTCTCGCTGTGTCCCTCACTCTCTCTCTCGCTGTGTCCCTCACTCTCTCTCTGTGTCCCTCACTCTCTCTCTCGCTGTGTCCCTCACACTCTCTCCCTGTGCCCCTCACACTCTCTCGCTGTGTCCCTCACTCTCTCTCGCTGTGTCCCTCACTCTCTCTCGCTGTGTCCCTCACTCTCTCTCGCTGCGTCCCTCACTCTCTCTCGCTGTGTCCCTCACTCTCTCTCGCTGTGTCCCTCACTCTCTCTCGCTGTGTCTCTCACTCTCTCTCGCTGTGTCCCTCACTCTCTCTCTGTGTCCCTCACTCTCTCTCGTTGTGTCCATCACTCTCTCTCGCTGTGTCCCTCACTCTCTCTCGCTGTGCCCCTCACTCTCTCTTGCTGTGTCCCCCACTCTCTCTTGCTGTGTCCCTCACTCTCTCTCGCTGTGTCCCTCACTCTCTCTCGCTGTGTCCCTCACTCTCTCTCTCGCTGTGTCCCTCACTCTCTCTCGCTGTGCCCCTCACTCTCTCGCTGTGTCTCTCACTCACTCTCTCGCTGTGTCCCTCACTCTCTCGCTGTGTCCCTCACCCTCTCTCGCTGTGTCTCTCACTCTCTCTCGCTGTGTCCCTCACTCTCTCTCGCTGTGTCTCTCACTCTCTCTCGCTGTGTCCCTCACTCTCTCTCTCGCTGTGTGCCTCACTCTCTCTCCCTGTGCCCCTCACACTCTCTCGCTGTGTCCCTCACTCTCTCGCTGTGTCCCTCACCCTCTCTCGCTGTGTCTCTCACTCTCTCTCGCTGTGTCCGTCACTCTCTCTCGCTGTGTCCCTCGCTCTCTCTCGCTGTGTCCCTCACTCTCTCTCGCTGTGTCTCTCACTCTCTCTCGCTGTGTCCCTCACTCTCTCTCGCTGTGTGCCTCACTCTCTCTCTCTGTGTCCCTCACTCTCTCTGTCTGTGTCCCTCACTCTCTCTCTCTGTGTCCCTCACTCTCTCTCGCTGTGTCACTCACTCTCTCTCGCTGTGTCCCTCACTCTCTCTCTCTGTGTCCCTCACTCTCTCTCTCTGTGTCCCTCACTCCCTCTCGCTGTGTCACTCACTCTCTCTCGCTGAGTCCCTCACTCTCTCTCTCGCTGTGTCCCTCACTCTCTCTCTGTGTCACTCACTCTCTCTCGTTGTGTCCCTCACTCTCTCTCTCGCTGTGTCCCTCTCTCTCTCTCGCTGTGTCCCTCACACTCTCTCGCTGTGTCCCTCACTCTCTCTCGCTGTGTCCCTCACTCTCTCTCTCTGTGTCCCTCACTCTCTCTCGCTGTGTCCCTCACTCTCTCTCTGTGTCCCTCATTCTCTCTCGCTGTGTCCCTCACTCTCTCTCTGTGTCCCTCATTCTCTCTCGCTGCGTCCCTCACTCTCTCTCTCTGTGTCCCTCACTCTCTCTCTCTGTGTCCCTCACTCTCTCTCGCTGTGTCCCTCACTCTCTCTCTCTGTGTCCCTCACTCTCTCTCTCTGTGTCCCTCACTCTCTCTCGCTGTGTCACTCACTCTCTCTCGCTGTGTCCCTCACTCTCTCTCGCTGTGTCACTCACTCTCTCTCACTGTGTCCCTCACTCTCTCTCGCTGTGTCCCTCACTCTCTCTCGCTCTGCGTCCCTCACTCTCTCTCGCTGTGTCCCTCACTCTCTCTCGCTGCGTCCCTCACTCTCTCTCGCTCTGCGTCCCTCACTCTCTCTCGCTGTGTCCCTCACTCTCTCGCTGTGTCCCTCACTCTCTCTCGCTGTGTCCCTCACTCTCTCTCGCTGTGTCCCTCACTCTCTCTCGCTGTGTCCCTCACTCTCTCTCGCTGTGTCCCTCACTCTCTCTCGCTGTGTCCCTCACTCTCTCTCGCTGTGTCCCTCACTTTCTCTCGCTGTGTCCCTCACTCTCTCTCTCTGTGTCCCTCACTCTCTCTCGCTGTGTCCCTCACTCTCTCTCTCTGTGTCCCTCACTCTCTCTCTCTGTGTCCCTCACTCTCTCTCGCTGTGTACCTCACTCTCTCTCGCTGTGTCCCTCACTCTCTCTCGCTGTGTCCCTCACTCTCTCTCGCTGTGTCCCTCACTCTCTCTCGCTGTGCCCCTCACTCTCTCTCGCTGTGTCCCTCACTCTCTCTCGCTGTGTCCCTCACTCTCTCTCGCTGTGTCCCTCACTCTCTCGCTGTGTCCCTCACCCTCTCTCTCTGTGTCCCTCACTCTCTCTCGCTGTGTCCCTCACTCTCTCTCGCTGTGTCCCTCTCTCTCTCTTGCTGCGTCCCTCACTCTCTCTCTCGCTGTGTCCCTCACTCTCTCTCGCTGTGTCCCTCACTCTCTCTCGCTGTGTCCCTCTCTCTCTCTCGCTGTGTCCCTCACTCTCTCGCTGTGTCCCTCACTCTCTCTCTCTGTGTCCCTCACTCTCTCTCTCTGTGTCCCTCACTCTCTCTCGCTGTGTACCTCACTCTCTCTCGCTGTGTCCCTCACTCTCTCTCGCTGTGTCCCTCACTCTCTCTCGCTGTGTCCCTCACTCTCTCTCGCTGTGCCCCTCACTCTCTCTCGCTGTGTCCCTCACTCTCTCTCGCTGTGTCCCTCACTCTCTCTCGCTGTGTCCCTCACTCTCTCGCTGTGTCCCTCACCCTCTCTCTCTGTGTCCCTCACTCTCTCTCGCTGTGTCCCTCACTCTCTCTCGCTGTGTCCCTCTCTCTCTCTTGCTGCGTCCCTCACTCTCTCTCTCGCTGTGTCCCTCACTCTCTCTCGCTGTGTCCCTCACTCTCTCTCGCTGTGTCCCTCTCTCTCTCTCGCTGTGTCCCTCACTCTCTCGCTGTGTCCCTCACCCTCTCTCTCTGTGTCCCTCACTCTCTCTCGCTGTGTCCCTCACTCTCTCTCGCTGTGTCCCTCTCTCTCTCTTGCTGCGTCCCTCACTCTCTCTCTCGCTGTGTCCCTCACTCTCTCTCGCTGTGTCCCTCACTCTCTCTCGCTGTGTCCCTCTCTCTCTCTCGCTGCGTCCCTCACTCTCTCTCGCTGTGTCTCTCACTCTCTCTTGCTGCGTCCCTCACTCTCTCTCTCTGTGTCCCTCACTCTCTCTCGCTGTGTCCCTCACTCTCTCTCGCTGTGTCCCTCACTCTCTCTCGCTGTGTCCCTCTCTCTCTCTTGCTGCGTCCCTCACTCTCTCTCTCGCTGTGTCCCTCACTCTCTCTCATTGTGTCCCTCACTCTCTCTCTCGCTGTGTCCCTCACTCTCTCTCGCTGTGTCCCTCACTCTCTCTCGCTGTGTCCCTCACTCTCTCTCGCTGTGTCCCTCACTCTCTCGCTGTGTCCCTCACTCTCTCTCGCTGTGTCCCTCACACTCTCTCGCTGTGTCCCTCACTCTCTCTCGCTGCGTCCATCACTCTCTCTCGCTGTGTCCCTCACTCTCTCGCTGTGTCCCTCACTCTCTCTCGCTGTGTCCCTCACACTCTCTCGCTGTGTCCCTCACACTCTCTCGCTGTGTCCCTCGCTCTCTCTGTCTCTCTCGCTGTGTCCCTCACTCTCTCTCGCTGTGTCCCTCACTCTCTCTCGCTGTGTCCCTCACTCTCTCGTTGTGTCCCTGACTCTCTCTCGCTGTGTCCCTCACACTCTCTCGCTGTGTCCCTCACTCTCTCTCGCTGCGTCCATCACTCTCTCTCGCTGTGTCCCTCACTTCCTCTCGCTGCGTCCCTCACTCTCTCTCTCTGTCCCTCACTCTCTCTCGCTGCGTCCCTCACTCTCTCTCTCTGTGTCCCTCACTCTCTCTCGCTGTGTCCCTCACTCTCTCTCGCTGTGTCCCTCACTCTCTCTCTCCCTGTCCCTCACTCTCTCTCGCTGTGTCCCTCACTCTCTCTCGCTGTGTCCCTCACTCTCTCTCTCTGTGTCCCTCACTCTCTCGCTGTGTCCCTCACTCTCTCTCGCTGTGTCCCTCACTCTCTCTCTCTCTGTCCCTCACTCTCTCTTGCTGTGTCCCTCACTCTCTCTCGCTGTGTCCCTCACTCTCTCTCGCTGTGTCCATCACTCTCTCTCGCTGTGTCCCTCACTCTCTCTCGCTGTGTCCATCACTCTCTCTCGCTGTGTCCCTCTCTCTCTCTCTCTGTCCCTCACTCTCTCTCGCAGTGTCCCTCACTCTCTCTCGCTGTGTCCCTCACTCTCTCTCTCTCTGTCCCTCACTCTCTCTCTCTGTCCCTCACTCTCTCTCGCTGTGTCCCTCACTCTCTCTCGCAGTGTCCCTCACTCTCTCTCGCTGTGTCCCTCACTCTCTCTCTCCCTGTCCCTCACTCTCTCTCGCTGTGTCCCTCACTCTCTCTCGCTGTGTCCCTCACTCTCTCTCTCTCTGTCCCTCACTCTCTCTTGCTGTGTCCCTCACTCTCTCTCGCTGTGTCCCTCACTCTCTCTCGCTGTGTCCCTCACTCTCTCTCGCTGTGTCCCTCACTCTCTCTCTCTCTGTCCCTCACTCTCTCTCGCTGTGTCCCTCACTCTCTCTCGCTGTGTCCCTCACTCTCTCTCGCTGTGTCCCTCTCTCTCTCTCGCTGTGTCCCTCACTCTCTCTCGCTGCGTCCCTCACTCTCTCTCTCTGTCCCTCACTCTCTCTCGCTGCGTCCCTCCCTCTCTCTCTCTGTGTCCCTCACTCTCTCTCGCTGTGTCCCTCACTCTCTCTCTCTGTGTCCCTCACTCTCTCTCGCTGTGTCCCTCACTCTCTCTCGCTGTGTCCCTCTCTCTCTCTCGCTGTGTCCCTCACTCTCTCTCGCTGTGTCCCTCACTCTCTCTCTCTGTGTCCCTCACTCTCTCTCGCTGTGTCCCTCACTCTCTCTCGCTGTGTCCCTCACTCTCTCTCGCTGTGTCCCTCACTCTCTCTCGCTGCGTCCCTCACTCTCTCTCGCTGTGTCCCTCTCTCTCTCGCTGTGTCCCTCACTCTCTCTCGCTGTGTCCCTCACTCTCTCTCGCTGTGTCCCTCACTCTCTCTCGCTGTGTCCCTCACTCTCTCTCTGTGTCCCTCACTCTCTCTCGCTGTGTCCCTCACTCTCTCTCGCTGCGTCCCTCACTCTCTCTCGCTGTGTCCCTCACTCTCTCTCGCTGTGTCCCTCACTCTCTCTCGCTGTGTCCCTCACTCTCTCTCGCTGTGTCCCTCACTCTCTCTCGCTGTGTCCCTCACTCTCTCTCGCTGTGTCCCTCACTCTCTCTCGCTGCGTCCCTCACTCTCTCTCGCTGTGTCTCTCACTCTCTCTCGCTCTGTCTCTCACTCTCTCTCGCTGTGTCCCTCACTCTCTCTCGCTGTGTCCCTCGCTCTCTCTCGCTGTGTCCCTCACTCTCTCTCGCTGTGTCCCTCACTCTCTCGCTGTGTCCCTCACATTCTCTCGCTGTGTCCCTCACTCTCTCTCGCTGCGTCCCTCACTCTCTCTCGCTGTGTCCCTCACTCTCTCTCGCTGCGTCCCTCACTCTCTCTCGCTGTGTCCCTCACTCTCTCTCTTGCTGCGTCCCACACTCTCTCCTGCTGCATCCCTCACTCTCTCTCGCTGCGGTCCTCTCTCACTCGCTGTGTCCCTCTCTCTCTCGCTGTGTCCCTCACTCTCTCGCCATGTACCCGTCCCTCTCGCTGTGTCCCCCTCTCTCTTGTTGTGTCCCTCTCTCTCTCGCTGTGTCCCTTGCTCTCTGTGACCCTTGCTCTCTGTGTCCCTTGCTCTCTCTGTGTCACCCTCTCTCTCGTTGTGTCCCTCTCTCTCTCTCGCTGTGTCCCTTGCTCTCTGTGTCCCTCACTCTCTGTGCCCCTCGCACTGTCTGTGCCCCTCGGTCTGTGTCCCTCACTCTCTCTGTGTCCCTCACTCTCTCTGTGTCCCTCGCTCTCTCTGTGACCCTCGCACTCTGTGTCCCTCGCTCTCTGTGTTCCTCGCTCTCTCTCTGTGTCCCTCGCTCTCTGTGTCCCTCGCTCTCTCTGTGTCCCTGCCTCTGTCTGTGTCCCTCGCTCTCTCTGTGTGTCCCTCGCTCTCTGTGTCCCTCGCTCTCTGTGTGTCCCTCGCTCTCTCTGTGTCCCTCGCTCTCTCTGTGTCCCTCACTCTCTCTGTGTCCCTCCCTTTCTGTGTGTCCCTCGCTCTCTCTGTGTCCCACGCTCTCTCTGTGTCCCTCGCTCTCTCTGTGTCCCTCGCTCTCTCAGTGTCCCTCGGTCTGTGACCCTCGCTGTGTCTGTGTCCCTCCCTTTCTGTGTGTCCCTAGGGCTCTCTGTGTCCCTCGCGCTCTCTGTGTCCCTCGTGCACTGTGTCCCTCGCTCTCTGTGACCCTCGCTCTTTGTGTCCCTCGCTCTCTCTGTCTCTCTCGCTGTGTTCCTCGCTCTCTCGCTGTGTCCCTCTCTCTCTCGCTGTGTACCCGTCCCTCTCGATGTGTCCCCCTCTCTCTCTCGCTGCGTCCCTCACTCTCTCTTGCAGCGCCCCACTCTCTCTCGCTGTGTCCCTCCCTCACTCGGTGTGCTCCTCTCTCTCTCGCTGTGTCCCTCTCTCTCTCGCTGCGGTCCTCTCTCACTCGCTGTGTCCCTCTCTCTCTCGCTGTGTCCCTCACTCTCTCGCCGTGTACCCGTCCCTCTCGCTGTGTCCCCCTCTCTCTCGTTGTGTCCCTCTCTCTCTCGCTGTGTCCCTTGCTCTCTGTGTCCCGTGCTCTCTGTGTCCCTTGCTCTCTCTGTGTCCCCCTCTCTCTCGTTGTGTCCCTCTCTCTCTCTTGCTGTGTCCCTTGCTCTCTGTGTCCCTAACTCTGTGTGTCCCTCGCTCTCTCTGTGTCCCTCGCTCTCTCTGTGTCCCTCGCTCGCTCTGTGTCCCTCGCTCTGTCTGTGTCCCTCGGTCTGTGTCCCTCACTCTCTCTGTGTCCCTCACTCTCTCTGTGTCCCTCGCTCTCACTGTGTCCCTCGCTCTCTCTGTTTCCCTCGCTCTCTGTGTTCCTCACTCTCTGTGTCCCTCACTCTCTCTCTGTGTCCCTCGCTCTCTGTGTCCCTCGCTCTCTGTGTCCCTCGCTCTCTCTGTGTCCCTGGCTCTGTCTGTGTCCCTCGCTCTCTCTGTGTGTCCCTCGCTCTCTGTGTCCCTCGCTCTCTGTGTCCCTCGCTCTCTCTGTGTCCCTCGCTCTCTGTGTCCCATACTCTGTGTCCCTCGCTCTGTGTGTCCCTCACTCTCTGTGTCACTCACTCTCTGTGTCCCTCGCTCCCTGTGTCCCACACTCTCTGTGTCCCTCACTCTCTGTGTCCCTCGTGCTCTGTGTCCCTCGCTCTTTGTGTCCCTCGCTCTCTCTGTGTCCCTCGCGCTCTCTGTGTAGCTCGGTCTGTGACCCTCGCTCTGTCTGTGTCCCTCCCTTTCTGTGTGTCCCTCGCTCTCGCTGTGTCCCTCACTCTCTCTCGGTGTGTCCCTCACTCTTTCTCGCTGTGTCCCTCACTCTCTCTCGCTGTATCTCTCACTCTCTCTCGCTGTGTCCCTCACTCTCTCTCGCTGTGTCCCTCACTCTCTCGCTGTGTCCCTCACTCTCTCTTGCTGCGTCCCTCACTCTCTCTCTCGCTGTGTCCCTCACTCTCTCTCGCTGTGTCCCTCACTCTCTCTCGCTGTGTCCCTCACTCTCTCGCTGTGTCCCTCACCCTCTCTCTCTGTGTCCCTCACTCTCTCTCGCTGTGTCCCTCACTCTCTCTCGCTGTGTCCCTCTCTCTCTCTTGCTGCGTCCCTCACTCTCTCTCTCGCTGTGTCCCTCACTCTCTCTCGCTGTGTCCCTCACTCTCTCTCGCTGTGTCCCTCTCTCTCTCTCGCTGCGTCCCTCACTCTCTCTCGCTGTGTCTCTCACTCTCTCTTGCTGCGTCCCTCACTCTCTCTCTCTGTGTCCCTCACTCTCTCTCGCTGTGTCCCTCACTCTCTCTCGCTGTGTCCCTCACTCTCTCTCGCTGTGTCCCTCTCTCTCTCTTGCTGCGTCCCTCACTCTCTCTCTCGCTGTGTCCCTCACTCTCTCTCATTGTGTCCCTCACTCTCTCTCTCGCTGTGTCCCTCACTCTCTCTCGCTGTGTCCCTCACTCTCTCTCGCTGTGTCCCTCACTCTCTCTCGCTGTGTCCCTCACTCTCTCGCTGTGTCCCTCACTCTCTCTCGCTGTGTCCCTCACACTCTCTCGCTGTGTCCCTCACTCTCTCTCGCTGCGTCCATCACTCTCTCTCGCTGTGTCCCTCACTCTCTCGCTGTGTCCCTCACTCTCTCTCGCTGTGTCCCTCACACTCTCTCGCTGTGTCCCTCACACTCTCTCGCTGTGTCCCTCGCTCTCTCTGTCTCTCTCGCTGTGTCCCTCACTCTCTCTCGCTGTGTCCCTCACTCTCTCTCGCTGTGTCCCTCACTCTCTCGTTGTGTCCCTGACTCTCTCTCGCTGTGTCCCTCACACTCTCTCGCTGTGTCCCTCACTCTCTCTCGCTGCGTCCATCACTCTCTCTCGCTGTGTCCCTCACTCTCTCTCGCTGCGTCCCTCACTCTCTCTCTCTGTCCCTCACTCTCTCTCGCTGCGTCCCTCACTCTCTCTCTCTGTGTCCCTCACTCTCTCTCGCTGTGTCCCTCACTCTCTCTCGCTGTGTCCCTCACTCTCTCTCTCCCTGTCCCTCACTCTCTCTCGCTGTGTCCCTCACTCTCTCTCGCTGTGTCCCTCACTCTCTCTCTCTGTGTCCCTCACTCTCTCGCTGTGTCCCTCACTCTCTCTCGCTGTGTCCCTCACTCTCTCTCTCTCTGTCCCTCACTCTCTCTTGCTGTGTCCCTCACTCTCTCTCGCTGTGTCCCTCACTCTCTCTCGCTGTGTCCCTCACTCTCTCTCGCTGTGTCCCTCACTCTCTCTCTCTGTCCCTCACTCTCTCTCGCTGTGTCCCTCACTCTCTCTCGCAGTGTCCCTCACTCTCTCTCGCTGTGTCCCTCACTCTCTCTCTCTGTCCCTCACTCTCTCTCGCAGTGTCCCTCACTCTCTCTCGCTGTGTCCCTCACTCTCTCTCTCTCTGTCCCTCACTCTCTCTCTCTGTCCCTCACTCTCTCTCGCTGTGTCCCTCACTCTCTCTCGCAGTGTCCCTCACTCTCTCTCGCTGTGTCCCTCACTCTCTCTCTCCCTGTCCCTCACTCTCTCTCGCTGTGTCCCTCACTCTCTCTCGCTGTGTCCCTCACTCTCTCTCTCTCTGTCCCTCACTCTCTCTTGCTGTGTCCCTCACTCTCTCTCTGTGTCCCTCACTCTCTCTCTCGCTGTGTCCCTCACTCTCTCTCGCTGTGTCCCTCACTCTCTCTCGCTGTGTCCCTCACTCTCTCTCGCTGTGTCCCTCACTCTCTCTCGCTGTGTCCCTCACTCTCTCTCGCTGTGTCCCTCACTCTCTCTCTCTCTGTCCCTCACTCTCTCTCGCTGTGTCCCTCACTCTCTCTCGCTGTGTCCCTCACTCTCTCTCGCTGTGTCCCTCTCTCTCTCTCGCTGTGTCCCTCACTCTCTCTCGCTGCGTCCCTCACTCTCTCTCTCTGTCCCTCACTCTCTCTCGCTGCGTCCCTCCCTCTCTCTCTCTGTGTCCCTCACTCTCTCTCGCTGTGTCCCTCACTCTCTCTCTCTGTGTCCCTCACTCTCTCTCGCTGTGTCCCTCACTCTCTCTCGCTGTGTCCCTCTCTCTCTCTCGCTGTGTCCCTCACTCTCTCTCGCTGTGTCCCTCACTCTCTCTCTCTGTGTCCCTCACTCTCTCTCGCTGTGTCCCTCACTCTCTCTCGCTGTGTCCCTCACTCTCTCTCGCTGTGTCCCTCACTCTCTCTCGCTGCGTCCCTCACTCTCTCTCGCTGTGTCCCTCTCTCTCTCGCTGTGTCCCTCACTCTCTCTCGCTGTGTCCCTCACTCTCTCTCGCTGTGTCCCTCACTCTCTCTCGCTGTGTCCCTCACTCTCTCTCTGTGTCCCTCACTCTCTCTCGCTGTGTCCCTCACTCTCTCTCGCTGCGTCCCTCACTCTCTCTCGCTGTGTCCCTCACTCTCTCTCGCTGTGTCCCTCACTCTCTCTCGCTGTGTCCCTCACTCTCTCTCGCTGTGTCCCTCACTCTCTCTCGCTGTGTCCCTCACTCTCTCTCGCTGCGTCCCTCACTCTCTCTCGCTGTGTCTCTCACTCTCTCTCGCTCTGTCTCTCACTCTCTCTCGCTGTGTCCCTCACTCTCTCTCGCTGTGTCCCTCGCTCTCTCTCGCTGTGTCCCTCACTCTCTCTCGCTGTGTCCCTCACTCTCTCGCTGTGTCCCTCACATTCTCTCGCTGTGTCCCTCACTCTCTCTCGCTGCGTCCCTCACTCTCTCTCGCTGTGTCCCTCACTCTCTCTCGCTGTGTCCCTCACTCTCTCTCGCTGCGTCCCTCACTCTCTCTCGCTGTGTCCCTCACTCTCTCTCGCTGTGTCCCTCACTCTCTCTCGCTGCGTCCCTCACTCTCTCTCGCTGTGTCCCTCACTCTCTCTCTCGCTGTGTCCCTCACTCTCTCTCGCTCTGTCTCTCACTCTCTCTCGCTGTGTCCCTCACTCTCTCTCGCTGTGTCCCTCACTCTCTCTCGCTGTGTCCCTCACTCTCTCTCGCTGTGTCCCTCACTCTCTCTCTCTCTGCGTCCCTCACTCTCTCTCGCTGTGTCCCTCACTCTCTCTCTCGCTGTGTCCCTCACTCTCTCTCTCTGCGTCCCTCACTCTCTCTCGCTGTGTCCCTCACTCTCTCTCTCTCTCTGTGTCCCTCGCTCTCTCTCGCTGCGTCCCTCACTCTCTCTCTCAATGCGTCCCTCACACTCTCTCGCTGTGTCCCTCACTCTCTCTCGCTGTGTCCCTCGCTCTCTCTCGCTGCGTCCCACACTCTCTCTCGCTGTGTCCCTCACTCTCTCTCGCTGTGTCCCTCACTCTCTCTCGCTGTGTCCCTCACTCTCTCTCGCTGCGTCCCACACTCTCTCTCGCTGTGTCCCTCACTCTCTCGCTGTATCTCTCACTCTCTCTCGCTGTGTCCCTCACTCTCTCTCGCTGTGTCCCTCACTCTCTCGCTGTGTCCCTCACTCTCTCTCGCTGTGTCCCTCACTCTCTCCTGCTGCATCCCTCACTCTCTCTCGCTGCGTCCCTCACTCTCTCTCGCTGTGTCCCTCACTCTCTCTCTTGCTGCGTCCCACACTCTCTCCTGCTGCATCCCTCACTCTCTCTCGCTGCGGTCCTCTCTCACTCGCTGTGTCCCTCTCTCTCTCGCTGTGTCCCTCACTCTCTCGCCATGTACCCGTCCCTCTCGCTGTGTCCCCCTCTCTCTTGTTGTGTCCCTCTCTCTCTCGCTGTGTCCCTTGCTCTCTGTGACCCTTGCTCTCTGTGTCCCTTGCTCTCTCTGTGTCACCCTCTCTCTCGTTGTGTCCCTCTCTCTCTCTCGCTGTGTCCCTTGCTCTCTGTGTCCCTCACTCTCTGTGCCCCTCGCACTGTCTGTGCCCCTCGGTCTGTGTCCCTCACTCTCTCTGTGTCCCTCACTCTCTCTGTGTCCCTCGCTCTCTCTGTGACCCTCGCACTCTGTGTCCCTCGCTCTCTGTGTTCCTCGCTCTCTCTCTGTGTCCCTCGCTCTCTGTGTCCCTCGCTCTCTCTGTGTCCCTGCCTCTGTCTGTGTCCCTCGCTCTCTCTGTGTGTCCCTCGCTCTCTGTGTCCCTCGCTCTCTGTGTGTCCCTCGCTCTCTCTGTGTCCCTCGCTCTCTCTGTGTCCCTCACTCTCTCTGTGTCCCTCCCTTTCTGTGTGTCCCTCGCTCTCTCTGTGTCCCACGCTCTCTCTGTGTCCCTCGCTCTCTCTGTGTCCCTCGCTCTCTCAGTGTCCCTCGGTCTGTGACCGTCGCTGTGTCTGTGTCCCTCCCTTTCTGTGTGTCCCTAGGGCTCTCTGTGTCCCTCGCGCTCTCTGTGTCCCTCGTGCACTGTGTCCCTCGCTCTCTGTGACCCTCGCTCTTTGTGTCCCTCGCTCTCTCTGTCTCTCTCGCTGTGTTCCTCGCTCTCTCGCTGTGTCCCTCTCTCTCTCGCTGTGTACCCGTCCCTCTCGATGTGTCCCCCTCTCTCTCTCGCTGCGTCCCTCACTCTCTCTTGCAGCGCCCCACTCTCTCTCGCTGTGTCCCTCCCTCACTCGGTGTGCTCCTCTCTCTCTCGCTGTGTCCCTCTCTCTCTCGCTGCGGTCCTCTCTCACTCGCTGTGTCCCTCTCTCTCTCGCTGTGTCCCTCACTCTCTCGCCGTGTACCCGTCCCTCTCGCTGTGTCCCCCTCTCTCTCGTTGTGTCCCTCTCTCTCTCGCTGTGTCCCTTGCTCTCTGTGTCCCGTGCTCTCTGTGTCCCTTGCTCTCTCTGTGTCCCCCTCTCTCTCGTTGTGTCCCTCTCTCTCTCTTGCTGTGTCCCTTGCTCTCTGTGTCCC
This sequence comes from Scyliorhinus torazame, assembly GCF_047496885.1. NCBI lineage: Eukaryota > Metazoa > Chordata > Chondrichthyes > Carcharhiniformes > Scyliorhinidae > Scyliorhinus > Scyliorhinus torazame. The sequence continues at coordinate 432,820 of NW_027307823.1, forward strand.
TAACTCTGTGTGTCCCTCGCTCTCTCTGTGTCCCTCGCTCTCTCTGTGTCCCTCGCTCTCTCTGTGTCCCTCGCTCTGTCTGTGTCCCTCGGTCTGTGTCCCTCACTCTCTCTGTGTCCCTCACTCTCTCTGTGTCCCTCGCTCTCACTGTGTCCCTCGCTCTCTCTGTTTCCCTCGCTCTCTGTGTTCCTCACTCTCTGTGTCCCTCACTCTCTCTCTGTGTCCCTCGCTCTCTGTGTCCCTCGCTCTCTGTGTCCCTCGCTCTCTCTGTGTCCCTGGCTCTGTCTGTGTCCCTCGCTCTCTCTGTGTGTCCCTCGCTCTCTGTGTCCCTCGCTCTCTGTGTCCCTCGCTCTCTCTGTGTCCCTCGCTCTCTGTGTCCCATACTCTGTGTCCCTCGCTCTGTGTGTCCCTCACTCTCTGTGTCACTCACTCTCTGTGTCCCTCGCTCCCTGTGTCCCACACTCTCTGTGTCCCTCACTCTCTGTGTCCCTCGTGCTCTGTGTCCCTCGCTCTTTGTGTCCCTCGCTCTCTCTGTGTCCCTCGCGCTCTCTGTGTAGCTCGGTCTGTGACCCTCGCTCTGTCTGTGTCCCTCCCTTTCTGTGTGTCCCTCGCTCTCGCTGTGTCCCTCACTCTCTCTCGGTGTGTCCCTCACTCTTTCTCGCTGTGTCCCTCACTCTCTCTCGCTGTATCTCTCACTCTCTCTCGCTGTGTCCCTCACTCTCTCTCGCTGTGTCCCTCACTCTCTCGCTGTGTCCCTCACTCTCTCTTGCTGCGTCCCTCACTCTCTCTCGCTGTGTCTCTCACTCTCTCTCGCTGTGTCCCTCACTCTCTCGCTGTGTCCCTCACTCTCTCTCGCTGTGTCCCTCACTCTCTCTCTTGCTGCGTCCCACACTCTCTCCTGCTGCATCCCTCACTCTCTCTCGCTGTGTCCCTCACTCTCTCTCGCTGCGGTCCTCTCTCACTCGCTGTGTCCCTCACTCTCTCTCGCTGTGTCCCTCACTCTCTCTCGCTGCGGTCCTCTCTCACTCGCTGTGCCCCTCTCTCTCTCGCTGTGGTCCTCTCTCACTCGCTGTGTCCCTCTCTCTCTCGCTGTGTCCCTCACTCTCTCACCGTGTACCCGTCCCTCTCGCTGTGTCCCCCTCTCTCTCGTTGTGTCCCTCTCTCTCTCGCTGTGTCCCTTGCTCTCTGTGTCCCTTGCTCTCTGTGTCCCTTGCTCTCTCTGTGTCCCCCTCTCTCTCGTTGTGTCCCTCTCTCTCTCTCGCTGTGTCCCTTGCTCTCTGTGACCCTTGCTCTCTGTGTCCCTTGCTCTCTCTGTGTCCCCCTCTCTCTCGTTGTGTCCCTCTCTCTCTCTCGCTGTGTCCCTTGCTCTCTGTGTCCCTCACTCTCTGTGCCCCTCGCTCTGTCTGTGTCCCTCGGTCTGTGTCCCTCACTCTCTCTGTGTCCCTCACTCTCTCTGTGTCCCTCGCTCTCTCTGTGACCCTCGCACTCTGTGTCCCTCGCTCTCTGTGTTCCTCGCCCTCTCTGTGTGTCCCTCGCTCTCTGTGTCCCTCGCTCTCTCTGTGTCCCTGCCTCTGTCTGTGTCCCTCGCTCTCTCTGTGTGTCCCTCGCTCTCTGTCCCTCGCTCTCTGTGTCCCTCGCTCTCGGTGTTCCACGCTCTCTCTGTGTGTCCCTCGCTCTCTATGTACCTTGCTCTCTCTGTGTCCCTGGCTCTGTCTGTGTCCCTCGCTCTCTCTGTGTGTCCCTCGCTCTCTGTGTCCCTCGCTCTCTGTGTCCCTCGCTCTCTCTGTGTCCCTCGCTCTCTCTGTGTCCCTCGCTCTCTCTATGTCCCTCGCTCTCTCTGTGTCCCTCCCTTTCTGTGTGTCCCTCGCTCTCTCTGTGTCCCACGCTCTCGCTGTGTCCCTCGCTCTCTCAGTGTCCCTCGGTCTGTGACCCTCGCTCTGTCTGTGTCCCTCCCTTTCTGTGTGTCCCTCGGGCTCTCTGTGTCCCTTGCGCTCTCTGTGTCCCTCGTGCACTGTGTCCCTCACTCTCTGTGTCCCACGTTCTCTGTGTTAATCGCTCTCTGTGTCCCTCGCTCTCTGTGTCCCTCACTCTCTGTGTCCCTCGTTCTCTCTGTGTCCCTCACTCTCTGTGTCCCTCACTCTCTGTGTCCCTCACTCTCTGTGTCCCTCGCTCTCTGCGTCCCACACTCTCTGTGTCCCTCGCTCTCTGTGTCCCTCGTGCTCTGTGTCCCTCGCTCTTTGTGTCCCTCGCTCTCTCTGTGTCCCTCGCGCTCTCTGTGTAGCTTGGTCTGTGACCCACGCTCTGTCTGTGTCCCTCCCTTTCTGTGTGTCCCTCGCTCTCGCTGTGTCCCTCGCGCTCTCTGTCTCCCTCGCTCTCTCTGTGTCCCTCACTCTCTCTGTGTCCCTCACTCTCTGTGTCCCTCACTCTCTGTGTCGCACACTCTCTGTGTCCCTCGCTCTTTGTGTCCCTGGTGCTCTGTGTCCCTCGCTCTCTGTGTCCCTCGTTCTCTCTGTGTCCCTCGCGCTCTCTGTGTAGCTCGGTCTGTGACCCTCGCTCTGTCTGTGTCCCTCCCTTTCTGTGTGTACCTCGCTCTCGCTGTGTCCCTCACGTTCTCTGTGTCCCTCGCTCTCTCTGTGTCCCTCACTCTCTCTGTGTCCCTCACTCTCTCTGTGTCCCTCGGTCTCCCTGTGTCGCTCACTCTCTCTGTGTCCCTCGCTCTCTCTGTGTCCTTCACTCTCTCTCTGTCCCCCACTCTCTCTGTGGCCCTCACTCTCTGTGTCCCTGGCTCTCTCTGTGTCCCTCGCTCTCTGTGTCCCTCGATCTCTGTGTCCCTCACTCTCTCTGTGACCCTCACTCTCTGTGTCCCTCACTCTCTCTTTGTGTCCCTCGCTCTCTGTGTCCATCACTCTCTGTGCCCCTCATGTTCTGTGCTACTCGCTCACTGTGTCCCTCGCTCTCTGTGTCCCATACTCTGTGTCCCTCGCTCTGTGTGTCCCTCACTCTCTGTGTCACTCACTCTCTGTGTCCCTCGCTCCCTGTGTCCCACACTCTCTGTGTCCCTCACTCTCTGTGTCCCTCGTGCTCTGTGTCCCTCGCTCTTTGTGTCCCTCGCTCTCTCTGTGTCCCTCGCGCTCTCTGTGTAGCTCGGTCTGTGGCCCTCGCTCTGTCTGTGTCCCTCCCTTTCTGTGTGTCCCTCGCTCTCGCTGTGTCCCTCGCGCTCTCTGTATCCCTCGCTCTCTCTGTGTCCCTCGCTCTCCCTGTGTCGCTCACTCTCGGTGTCCCTCACTCTCTCTGTGTCCCTCACTCTCTGTGTTCCTCACTCTCTGTGTCCCTCACTCTCTCTGTGACCCTCACTCTCTGTGACCCACACTCTCTCTGTGTCCCTCACTCACTCTCTGTCCCTCACTCTCTCTGTGGCCCTCACTCTCTGTGCCCCTCACTCTCTCTGTGTCCCTCACTCTCTGTGTCCCTCGCGCTCTCTGCATCCCTCGTTCTCTCGGGGTCCCTCGCTCCCTCTGGGTCCCTCACTCTCTCTGTGTCCCTCATTCTCTGTGTCCCTCGCTCTCTGTGTCCCTCGCTCTCTGTGCCATTCGCTCTCTCTGTGTTCCTCGCTCTCTGTGTGTCTCTCGCTGCGTCCCTCACTCTCTCGCTGTGTCCCCCTCTCTCTCGCTGTGTCCCTCACTCTCTCTCGTTGTGTCCCTCTCTCTCGTTGTGTCCCTCACTCTCTCTGTCTGCGTCCCTCACTCTCTCTCGCTGTGTCCCTCACTCTCTCTCGGTGTGTCCCTCACTCTCTCTCGCTGTGTCACTCACTCTCTCTCGCTGCATTTCTCACTCTCTCTCGCTGTGTCCCTCACTCTCTCTCGCTGTGTCCCTCTCTCTCTCTCGCTGTGTCCCTCACTCTCTCGCTGGGTCCCTCACTCTCTCTCGCTGTGTCCCTCACTCCCTCTCGCTGCATCCCTCACTCTCTCGTTGCGTCCCTCACTCTCTCTCGCTGTGTCCCTCACTCTCTCGCTGTGTCCCTCACTGTCTCTCGCTGCGTCCCTCACTCTCTCTCGCTGTGTCCCTCACTCTCTCTCGTTGTGTCCATCACTCTCTCTCTCTGTGTCCCTCACTCTCTCTCACTGTGCCCCTCACTCTCTCGCTGTGCCCCTCACTCTCTCTCGCTGTGTCCCTCACTCTCTCTCGCTGTGTCCCTCACTCTCTCTCGCTGTGTCCCTCACTCTCTCGCTGAGTCCCTCACTCTCTCTCGCTGTGTCCCTCACTCTCTCTCTTGCTGTGTCCCTCACTCTCTCTCGCTGTGTCCCTCACTCTCTCTGTGTCCCTCACTCTCTCTTGCTGCGTCCCTCACTCTCTCTCTCGCTGTGTCCCTCACTCTCTCTCTCGCTGTGTCCCTCACTCTCTCTCGCTGTGTCCCTCACTCTCTCTCGCTGTGTCCCTCACTCTCTCTGTGTCCCTCACTCTCTCTCGCTGTGTCCCTCACTCTCTCTCTCGCTGTGTCCCTCACTATCTCTCGCTGTGTCCCTCACTCTCTCTGTGTCCCTCACCCTCTCTTGCTGCGTCCCTCACTCTCTCTCGCTGTGTCCATCACTCTCTCTCGCTGTGTCCCTCACTCTCTCTCGCTCTGCGACCCTCACTCTCTCTCGCTGTGTCCCTCACTCTCTCTCGCTGAGTCCCTCACTCTCTCTCGCTGTGCCCCTCACTCTCTCTTGCTGTGTCCCTCACTCTCTCTCGCTCTGCGTCCCTCACTCTCTCTCGCTGTGTCCCTCACTCTCTCGCTGTGTCCCTCATTCTCTCTCGCTGTGTCCCTCACTCTCTCTCGTTGTGTCCCTCACTCTCTCTCGCTGTGTCCCTCATTCTCTCTCACTGCGTCCCTCACGCTCTCGCTCTGCGTCCCTCACTCTCTCTCGCTGAGTCCCTCACTCTCTCTCGCTGTGTCCCTCACTCTCTCTCGCTGTGTCCCTCACTCTCTCTCGCTGTGTCCCTCACTCTCTCTCGCTGTGTCCCTCACTCTCTCTCACTGTGTCCCTCACTCTCTCTCGCTGTGTCCCTCACTCTCTCTCGCTGCGTCCCTCACTCTCTCTCGCTGTGTCCCTCACTCTCTCTCGCTGCGTCCCTCACTCTCTCTCGCTGTGTCCCTCACTCTCTGTCTCGCTGTGTCCCTCACTCTCTCTCGCTGTGTCCCTCACTCTCTCTCGCTGTGTCCCTCACTCTCTCTCGCTGTGTCCCTCACTCTCTCGCTGCGTCCCTCACTCTCTCTCGCTGTGTCCCTCACTCTCTCTCACTGTGTCCCTCACTCTCTCGCTGCGTCCCTCACTCTCTCGCTGTGTCCCTCACTCTCTCTCGCTGTGTCCCTCACTCTCTCTCGCTGTGTCCCTCACTCTCTCTCGCTGTGTCCCTCACTCTCTCTCGCTGTGTCCCTCACTCTCTCTCACTGTGTCCCTCACTCTCTCTCGCTGTGTCCCTCACTCTCTCTCGCTGTGTCTCTCACTCTCTCTCGCTGCGTCCCTCACTCTCTCTCGCTGTGTCCCACACTCTCTCTCGCTGTGTCCCTCACACTCTCTCTCGCTGTGTCCCTCTCTCTTGCTGTGTCCCTCACTCTCTCTCTCTCTCTGTCCCTCACTCTCTCGCTGTGTCCCTCACTCTCTCTCGCTGTGTCCCTCACTCTCTCTCGCTGAGTCCCTCACTCTCTCTCGCTGTGTCCCTCACTCTCTCTCGCTGTGTCCCTCACTCTCTCTCGCTGTGCCCCTCACTCTCTCTCGCTGTGTCCCTCACTCTCTCTCGCTGTGTCCCTCACTCTCTCTTGCTGTGTCTCTCACTCTCTCTCGCTGTGTCCCTCACACTCTCTCTCGCTGTGTCCCTCACTCTCTCTCGCTGTGTCCCTCACTCTCTCGCTGAGTCCCTCACTCTCTCTTGCTGTGTCCCTCACTCTCTCTCGCTGTGTCCCTCACTCTCTCTCGCTGAGTCCCTCACTCTCTCTCGCTGTGTCTCTCACTCTCTCTCGCTGTGTCGCTCACTCTCTCTCTCGCTGTGTCCCTCACTCTCTCTCGCTGTGTCCCTCACTCTCTCTCGCTATGTCCCTCACTCTCTCTCGCTGTGTCCCTCACTCTCTCTCGCTGTGTCCATCACTCTCTCTCGCTCTGTCCCTCACTCTCTCTCGCTGTGTCGCTCACTCTCTCTCTCGCTGCGTCCCTCACACTCTCTCGCTGTGCCCCTCACTCTCTCTCGCTGTGTCCCTCACTCTCTCGCTGTGTCTCTCACTCTCTCTCGCTGTGTCGCTCACTCTCTCTCTCGCTGTGTCCCTCACTCTCTCTCGCTGTGTCCCTCACTCTCTCTCGCTATGTCCCTCACTCTCTCTCGCTGTGTCCCTCACTCTCTCTCGCTCTGTCCCTCACTCTCTCTCGCTGTGTCGCTCACTCTCTCTCTCGCTGCGTCCCTCACACTCTCTCGCTGTGCCCCTCACTCTCTCTCTCTGTGTCCCTCACTCTCTCTCGCTGTGTCCCTCACTCTCTCTCGCTCTGTCCCTCACTCTCTCTCGCTGTGTCGCTCACTCTCTCTCTCGCTGCGTCCCTCACACTCTCTCGCTGTGCCCCTCACTCTCTCGCTGTGTCCCTCACTCTCTCTCGCTGTGTCCCTCACGCTCTCTCTCTCTGCGTCCCACACTCTCTCTCGCTGTGTCTCTCACTCTCTCTCGCTGCGTCCCTCACTTTCTCTCGCTGCGTCCCTCACTTTTTCTCGCTGTGTCCCTCACTCTCTCTCTCGCTGTGTCCCTCACTCTCTCTCGCTGTGTCCCTCACTCTCTCTCGCTGTGTCCCTCACTCTCTCTCGCTGTGTCCCTCACTCTCTCTCGCTGTGTCCCTCACTCTCTCTCGCTGTGTCCCTCACTCTCTCTCGCTGTGTCCCTCACTCTCTCTCGCTGTGTCCCTCACTCTCTCTCGCTGTGTCCCTCACTCTCTCTCGCTGCGTCCCTCACTCTCTCTCGCTGTGTCCCTCACTCTCTCTCGCTGTGTCCCTCACTCTCTCTCGCTGCGTCCCTCACTCTCTCTCGCTGTGTCCCTCACTCTCTCGCTGTGTCCCTCACTCTCTCTCGCTGTGTCCCTCACTCTCTCTCGCTGTGTCCCTCACTCTCTCGCTGTGCCCCTCACTCTCTCTCGCTGTGTCCCTCACTCTCTCTCTCGCTGTGTCCCTCACTCTCTCTCGCTGTGTCCCTCACTCTCTCTCGCTGTGCCCCTCACTCTCTCTCGCTGTGTCCCTCACTCTCTCTCGCTGTGTCCCTCACTCTCTCTCGCTGTGTCCCTCACTCTCTCTCTCGCTGTGTCCCTCACTCTCTCTTGCTGTGTCCCTCACTCTCTCTCTGTGTCCCTCACTCTCTCTCGCTGTGTCCCTCACTCTCTCTCGCTGTGTCCCTCACTCTCTCTCGCTGTGTCCCTCACTCTCTCTCTGTGTCCCTCACTCTCTCTCGCTGTGTCCCTCACTCTCTCTCGCTGTGCCCCTCACTCTCTCTCGCTGTGTCCCTCACTCTCTCTCGCTGTGTCCCTCACTCTCTCTCTCGCAGCGTCCCTCACTCTCTCTCTGTGTCCCTCACTCTCTCTCGCTGTGTCCCTCACTCTCTCTCTGTGTCCCTCACTCTCTCTCTCTCTGTGTCCCTCACTCTCTCTCGCTGTGTCCCTCACTCTCTCGCTGTGTCCCTCACTCTCTCTCTGTGTCCCTCACTCTCTCTCTCTCTGTGTCCCTCACTCTCTCTCGCTGTGTCCCTCACTCTCTCTTGCTGTGCCCCTCACTCTCTCTCGCTGTGTCCCTCACTCTCGCTCTCTCTGTGTCCCTCACTCTCTCTCGCTGTGTCCCTCACTCTCTCTCGCTGTGTCCCTCACTCTCTCTCTCTGTGTCCCTCACTCTCTCTCGCTGTGTCCCTCACTCTCTCTCTCGCAGCGTCCCTCACTCTCTCTCTGTGTCCCTCACCCTCTCTCTGTGTCCCTCACTCTCTCTCGCTGTGTCCCTCACTCTCTCTCGCTGTGTCCCTCACTCTCTCTCTCGCAGCGTCCCTCACTCTCTCTCTGTGTCCCACACTCTCTCTCGCTGTGTCCCTCACTCTCTCTCGCTGTGTCCCTCACTCTCTCTCGCTGTGTCCCTCACTCTCTCTCGCTGTGTCCCTCACTCTCTCTCGCTGTGTCCCTCACTCTCTCTCTCGCTGTGTCCCTCACTCTCTCTTGCTGTGTCCGTCACTCTCTCTCGCTGTGTCCCTCATTCTCTCGCTGTGTCCCTCACTCTCTCTCGCTGTGTCCCTCACTCTCTCTCTCGCTGTGTCCCTCACTCTCTCTCGCTGTGTCCCTCACTCTCTCTCGCTGTGTCCCTCACTCTCTCTCGCTGTGTCCCTCACTCTCTCTCGCTGTGTCCCTCACTCTCTCGCTGTGTCCCTCACTCTCTCTCGCTGTGTCCCTCACTCTCTCGCTGTGCCCCTCACTCTCTCTCTCTGTGTCCCTCACTCTCTCTCGCTGTGTCCCTCACTCTCTCTCGCTGTGTCCCTCACTCTCTCTCGCTGTGTCCCTCACTCTCTCTCGCTGTGTCCCTCACTCTCTCTCGCTGCGTCCCTCACTCTCTCTCGCTGTGTCTCTCACTCTCTCTCTCGCTGAGTCCCTCACACTCTCTCTCGCTGTGTCCCTCACTCTCTCTCGCTGAGTCCCTCACACTCTCTCTCGCTGTGTCCCTCACTCTCTCTCTCGCTGTGTCCCTCACTGTCTCTCGCTGTGTCCCTCACTCTCTCTCGCTGTGTCCCTCACTCTCTCGCTGTGTCCCTCACTCTCTCTCACTGTGTCCCTCACTCTCTCTCGCTGTGTCCCTCACTCTCTCGCTGTGTCCCTCACTCTCTCTCGCTGTGTCCCTCACTCTCTCTCGCTGTGCCCCTCACTCTCTCTCGCTGTGTCCCTCACTCTCTCTCTCGCTGTGTCCCTCACTCTCTCTCACTGTGTCCCTCACTCTCTCTCGCTGCGTCCCACACTCTCTCTCGCTGTGTCCCTCACTCTCTCTCGCTGTGTCCCTCACTCTCTCTCGCTGCGCCCCTAACTCTCTCGCTGTGTCCCTCATTCTCTCGCTGTGTCCCTCACTCTCTCTCGCTGTGTCCCTCACTCTCTCTCTCGCTGTGTCCCTCACTCTCTCTCGCTGTGTCCCTCACTCTCTCTCTCGCTGTGTCCCTCACTCTCTCGCTGTGTCCCTCACTCTCTCTCTCGCTGTGTCCCTCACTCTCTCTCGCTGTGTCCCTCACTCTCTCTCTCGCTGTGTCCCTCACTCTCTCGCTGTGTCCCTCACTCTCTCTCTGTGTCCCTCACTCTCTCGCTGTGTCCCTCACTCTCTCTCGCTGTGCCCCTCACTCTCTCTCGCTGTGTCCCACACTCTCTCTCGCTGTGTCCCTCACTCTCTCTCTCTCTGTCCCTCACTCTCTCTCGCTGTGTCCCTCACTCTCTCTCTCGCTGCGTCCCTCACTCTCTCTCTCGCTGAGTCCCTCACTCTCTCTCTCGCTGTGTCCCTCACTCTCTCTCGCTGTGTCCCTCACTCTCTCTCGCTGTGTCCCTCACTCTCTCTCGCTGTGTCCCTCACTCTCTCTCGCTGCGTCCCTCACTCTCTCTCGCTGCGTCCCTCACTCTCTCTCGCTGTGTCCCTCACTCTCTCGCTGTGTCCCTCACTCTCTCTCGCTGTGTCCCTCACTCTCTCTCGCTGTGTCCCTCACTCTCTCTCGCTGTGCCCCTCACTCTCTCGCTGCGTCCCTCACTCTCTCTCGCTGTGTCCCTCACTCTCTCTCGCTGTGTCCCTCACTCTCTCTCGCTGTGTCCCTCACTCTCTCTCGCTGTGTCCCTCACTCTCTCTCTCGCTGTGTCCCTCACTCTCTCTCGCTGTGTCCCTCACTCTCTCTCGCTGTGTCCCTCACTCTCTCTCTCTGCGTCCCTCACACTCTCTCGCTGTGTCCCTCACTCTCTCTCGCTGTGTCCCTCACTCTCTCTCGCTGCGTCCCTCACTCTCTCTCGCTGCGTCCCTCACTCTCTCTCGCTGTGTCCCTCACTCTCTCTCGCTGTGTCCCTCACTCTCTCTCGCTGTGTCCCTCACTCTCTCTCTCGCTGTGTCCCTCACTCTCTCTCTCGCTGTGTCCCTCACTCTCTCTCGCTGTGTCCCTCACTCTCTCTCGCTGTGTCCCTCACTCTGTCTCTCTGCGTCCCTCACACTCTCTCGCTGTGTCCCTCACTCTCTCTCTCTGCGTCCCTCACTCTCTCTCGCTGTGTCCCTCACTCTCTCTCGCTGTGTCCCTCACTCTCTCTCGCTGTGTCCCTCACTCTCTCTCTCTGTGTCCCTCACTCTCTCTCTCGCTGTGTCCCTCACTCTCTCTCGCTGTGTCCCTCACTCTCTCTCTCGCTGTGTCCCTCACTCTCTCTCTCTGCGTCCCTCACACTCTCTCGCTGTGTCCCTCACTCTATCTCGCTGTGTCCCTCACTCTCTCTCTCTGTGTCCCTCACTCTCTCTCTCGCTGTGTCCCTCACTCTCTCTCTCTGTGTCCCTCACTCTCTCTCTCGCTGTGTCCCTCACTTTCTCTCTCGCTGTGTCCCTCACTCTCTCGCTGTGTCCCTCACTCTCTCTCGCTGTGTCCCTCACTCTCTCTCGCTGTGTCCCTCACTCTCTCGCTGTGCCCCTCACTCTCTCTCGCTGTGTCCCTCACTCTCTCTCTCGCTGTGTCCCTCACTCTCTCTCGCTGTGTCCCTCACTCTCTCTCGCTGTGCCCCTCACTCTCTCTCGCTGTGTCCCTCACTCTCTCTCGCTGTGTCCCTCACTCTCTCTCGCTGTGTCCCTCACTCTCTCTCTCGCTGTGTCCCTCACTCTCTCTTGCTGTGTCCCTCACTCTCTCTCTGTGTCCCTCACTCTCTCTCGCTGTGTCCCTCACTCTCTCTCGCTGTGTCCCTCACTCTCTCTCGCTGTGTCCCTCACTCTCTCTCTGTGTCCCTCACTCTCTCTCGCTGTGTCCCTCACTCTCTCTCGCTGTGCCCCTCACTCTCTCTCGCTGTGTCCCTCACTCTCTCTCGCTGTGTCCCTCACTCTCTCTCTCGCAGCGTCCCTCACTCTCTCTCTGTGTCCCTCACTCTCTCTCGCTGTGTCCCTCACTCTCTCTCTGTGTCCCTCACTCTCTCTCTCTCTGTGTCCCTCACTCTCTCTCGCTGTGTCCCTCACTCTCTCGCTGTGTCCCTCACTCTCTCTCTGTGTCCCTCACTCTCTCTCTCTCTGTGTCCCTCACTCTCTCTCGCTGTGTCCCTCACTCTCTCTTGCTGTGCCCCTCACTCTCTCTCGCTGTGTCCCTCACTCTCGCTCTCTCTGTGTCCCTCACTCTCTCTCGCTGTGTCCCTCACTCTCTCTCGCTGTGTCCCTCACTCTCTCTCTCTGTGTCCCTCACTCTCTCTCGCTGTGTCCCTCACTCTCTCTCTCGCAGCGTCCCTCACTCTCTCTCTGTGTCCCTCACCCTCTCTCTGTGTCCCTCACTCTCTCTCGCTGTGTCCCTCACTCTCTCTCGCTGTGTCCCTCACTCTCTCTCTCGCAGCGTCCCTCACTCTCTCTCTGTGTCCCACACTCTCTCTCGCTGTGTCCCTCACTCTCTCTCGCTGTGTCCCTCACTCTCTCTCGCTGTGTCCCTCACTCTCTCTCGCTGTGTCCCTCACTCTCTCTCGCTGTGTCCCTCACTCTCTCTCTCGCTGTGTCCCTCACTCTCTCTTGCTGTGTCCGTCACTCTCTCTCGCTGTGTCCCTCATTCTCTCGCTGTGTCCCTCACTCTCTCTCGCTGTGTCCCTCACTCTCTCTCTCGCTGTGTCCCTCACTCTCTCTCGCTGTGTCCCTCACTCTCTCTCGCTGTGTCCCTCACTCTCTCTCGCTGTGTCCCTCACTCTCTCTCGCTGTGTCCCTCACTCTCTCGCTGTGTCCCTCACTCTCTCTCGCTGTGTCCCTCACTCTCTCGCTGTGCCCCTCACTCTCTCTCTCTGTGTCCCTCACTCTCTCTCGCTGTGTCCCTCACTCTCTCTCGCTGTGTCCCTCACTCTCTCTCGCTGTGTCCCTCACTCTCTCTCGCTGTGTCCCTCACTCTCTCTCGCTGCGTCCCTCACTCTCTCTCGCTGTGTCTCTCACTCTCTCTCTCGCTGAGTCCCTCACACTCTCTCTCGCTGTGTCCCTCACTCTCTCTCGCTGAGTCCCTCACACTCTCTCTCGCTGTGTCCCTCACTCTCTCTCTCGCTGTGTCCCTCACTGTCTCTCGCTGTGTCCCTCACTCTCTCTCGCTGTGTCCCTCACTCTCTCGCTGTGTCCCTCACTCTCTCTCACTGTGTCCCTCACTCTCTCTCGCTGTGTCCCTCACTCTCTCGCTGTGTCCCTCACTCTCTCTCGCTGTGTCCCTCACTCTCTCTCGCTGTGCCCCTCACTCTCTCTCGCTGTGTCCCTCACTCTCTCTCTCGCTGTGTCCCTCACTCTCTCTCACTGTGTCCCTCACTCTCTCTCGCTGCGTCCCACACTCTCTCTCGCTGTGTCCCTCACTCTCTCTCGCTGTGTCCCTCACTCTCTCTCGCTGCGCCCCTAACTCTCTCGCTGTGTCCCTCATTCTCTCGCTGTGTCCCTCACTCTCTCTCGCTGTGTCCCTCACTCTCTCTCTCGCTGTGTCCCTCACTCTCTCTCGCTGTGTCCCTCACTCTCTCTCTCGCTGTGTCCCTCACTCTCTCGCTGTGTCCCTCACTCTCTCTCTCGCTGTGTCCCTCACTCTCTCTCGCTGTGTCCCTCACTCTCTCTCTCGCTGTGTCCCTCACTCTCTCGCTGTGTCCCTCACTCTCTCTCTGTGTCCCTCACTCTCTCGCTGTGTCCCTCACTCTCTCTCGCTGTGCCCCTCACTCTCTCTCGCTGTGTCCCACACTCTCTCTCGCTGTGTCCCTCACTCTCTCTCTCTCTGTCCCTCACTCTCTCTCGCTGTGTCCCTCACTCTCTCTCTCGCTGCGTCCCTCACTCTCTCTCTCGCTGAGTCCCTCACTCTCTCTCTCGCTGTGTCCCTCACTCTCTCTCGCTGTGTCCCTCACTCTCTCTCGCTGTGTCCCTCACTCTCTCTCGCTGTGTCCCTCACTCTCTCTCGCTGCGTCCCTCACTCTCTCTCGCTGCGTCCCTCACTCTCTCTCGCTGTGTCCCTCACTCTCTCGCTGTGTCCCTCACTCTCTCTCGCTGTGTCCCTCACTCTCTCTCGCTGTGTCCCTCACTCTCTCTCGCTGTGCCCCTCACTCTCTCGCTGCGTCCCTCACTCTCTCTCGCTGTGTCCCTCACTCTCTCTCGCTGTGTCCCTCACTCTCTCTCGCTGTGTCCCTCACTCTCTCTCGCTGTGTCCCTCACTCTCTCTCTCGCTGTGTCCCTCACTCTCTCTCGCTGTGTCCCTCACTCTCTCTCGCTGTGTCCCTCACTCTCTCTCTCTGCGTCCCTCACACTCTCTCGCTGTGTCCCTCACTCTCTCTCGCTGTGTCCCTCACTCTCTCTCGCTGCGTCCCTCACTCTCTCTCGCTGCGTCCCTCACTCTCTCTCGCTGTGTCCCTCACTCTCTCTCGCTGTGTCCCTCACTCTCTCTCGCTGTGTCCCTCACTCTCTCTCTCGCTGTGTCCCTCACTCTCTCTCTCGCTGTGTCCCTCACTCTCTCTCGCTGTGTCCCTCACTCTCTCTCGCTGTGTCCCTCACTCTGTCTCTCTGCGTCCCTCACACTCTCTCGCTGTGTCCCTCACTCTCTCTCTCTGCGTCCCTCACTCTCTCTCGCTGTGTCCCTCACTCTCTCTCGCTGTGTCCCTCACTCTCTCTCGCTGTGTCCCTCACTCTCTCTCTCTGTGTCCCTCACTCTCTCTCTCGCTGTGTCCCTCACTCTCTCTCGCTGTGTCCCTCACTCTCTCTCTCGCTGTGTCCCTCACTCTCTCTCTCTGCGTCCCTCACACTCTCTCGCTGTGTCCCTCACTCTATCTCGCTGTGTCCCTCACTCTCTCTCTCTGTGTCCCTCACTCTCTCTCTCGCTGTGTCCCTCACTCTCTCTCTCTGTGTCCCTCACTCTCTCTCTCGCTGTGTCCCTCACTTTCTCTCTCGCTGTGTCCCTCACTCTCTCTTGCTGTGTCCCTCACTCTCTCTCTGTGTCCCTCACTCTCTCTCGCTGTGTCCCTCACTCTCTCTCTCTGTGTCCCTCACTCTCTCTCGCTGCGTCCCTCACTCTCTCTCGCTGTGTCCCTCACTCTCTCGCTGTGTCCCTCACTCTCTCTCGCTGTGCCCCTCGTTCTCTCTCGCTGTGTCCCTCACTCTCACTTGCTGTGTCCCTCACTCTCTCTCTGTGTCCCTCACTCTCTCTCGCTGTGTCCCTCACTCTCTCTCTCTGTGTCCCTCACTCTCTCTCGCTGCGTCCCTCACTCTCTCTCGCTGTGTCCCTCTCTCTCTCTTGCTGCGTCCCTCACTCTCTCTCTCTGTGTCCCTCACTCTCTCTCGCTGCGTCCCTCACTCTCTCTCTCTGTGTCCCTCACTCTCTCTCGCTGCGTCCCTCACTCTCTCTCTCTGTGTCCCTCACTCTCTCTCGCTGCGTCCCTCACTCTCTCTCTCTGTGTCCCTCACTCTCTCTCTCTGTGTCCCTCACACTCTCTCGCTGTGCCCCTCGTTCTCTCTCGCTGTGTCCCTCTCTCTCTCTTGCTGCGTCCCTCACTCTCTCTCTCTGTGTCCCTCACTCTCTCTCGCTGTGTCCCTCACTCTCTCTCGCTGCATCCCTCACTCTCTCTCGCTGCGTCCCTCACTCTCTCTCGCTGTGTCCCTCACTCTCTCTCTCTCTGTCCCTCACTCTCTCTCTGTGTCCCTCACTCTCTCTCGCTGCGTCCCTCACTCTCTCTCGCTGTGTCCCTCACTCTCTCTCGCTGCGTCCCTCACTCTCTCTCGCTGTGTCCCTCTCTCTCTCTTGCTGCGTCCCTCACTCTCTCTCTCTGTGTCCCTCACTCTCTCTCGCTGTGTCCCTCACTCTCTCGCTGTGTCCCTCACTCTCTCTCGCTGTGCCCCTCACTCTCTCTCGCTGTGTCCCTCACTCTCTCGCTGTGTCCCTCACTCTCTCTCTCTGTGTCCCTCACTCTCTCTTGCTGCGTCCCTCACTCTCTCTCGCTGTGTCCCTCTCTCTCTCTTGCTGCGTCCCTCACTCTCTCTCGCTGTGTCCCTCTCTCTCTCTTGCTGTGTCCCTCACTCTCTCTCGCTGTGTCCCTCACTCTCTCTCGCTGCGTCCCTCACTCTCTCTCACTGCGTCCCTCACTCTCTCTCGCTGTGTCCCTCACTCTCTCTCGCTGTGTCCCTCACTCTCTCTCGCTGTGTCCCTCACTCTCTCTCGCTGTGTCCCTCACTCTCTCTCACTGCGTCCCTCACTCTCTCTCGCTGTGTCCCTCACTCTCTCTCACTGCGTCCCTCACTCTCTCTCGCTGTGTCCCTCACTCTCTCTCGCTGCATCCCTCACTCTCTCTCTCTGTGTCCCTCACTCTCTCGCTGTGTCCCTCACTCTCTCTCGCTGTGTCCCTCACTCTCTCTCTCTGTGTCCCTCACTCTCTCTCGCTGTGTCCCTCACTCTCTCGCTGTGTCCCTCACTCTCTCTCGCTGTGTCCCTCACTCTCTCGCTGTGTCCCTCACTCTCTCTCGCTGTGTCCCTCACTCTCTCTCGCTGTGTCCCTCACTCTCTCGCTGTGTCCCTCACTCTCTCTCGCTGTGTCCCTCACTCTCTCTCGCTGTGTCCCTCACTCTCTCTCGCTGTGTCCCTCACTCTCTCTCGCTGTGTCTCTCAAACTCTCTCTCTGCGTCCCTCACTCTCTCTTACTGCGTCCCTCACTCTCTCTCGCTGCATCCCTCACTCTCTCTTGCTGTGTCCCTCACTCTCTCTCGCTGTGTCTCTCACTCTCTCTCTCTGTGTCCCTCACTCTCTCTCGCTGTGTCCCTCACTCTCTCTCGCTGTGTCCCTCACTCTCTCTCGCTGTGTCCCTCACTCTCTCTCGCTGTGTCCCTCACTCTCTCTCGCTGTGTCCCTCACTCTCTCTCGCTGTGTCCCTCACTCTCTCTCTCTGTGTCCCTCACTCTCTCGCTGTGTCCCTCACTCTCTCTCGCTGTGTCCCTCACTCTCTCGCTGTGTCCCTCACTCTCTCTCGCTGCGTCCCTCACTCTCTCTCTCTGTGTCCCTCACTCTCTCTCTCTGTGTCCCTCACTCTCTCGCTGTGTCCCTCACTCTCTCTCGCTGTGTCCCTCACTCTCTCTCTCTGTGTCCCTCACTCTCTCTCGCTGTGTCCCTCACTCTCTCTCGCTGTGTCCCTCACTCTCTCTCTGTGTCCCTCACTCTCTCGCTGTGTCCCTCACTCTCTCGCTGTGTCCCTCACTCTCTCTCGCTGTGTCCCTCACTCTCTCGCTGTGTCCCTCACTCTCTCTCTGTGTCCCTCACTCTCTCGCTGTGTCCCTCACTCTCTCGCTGTGTCCCTCACTCTCTCTCGCTGTGTCCCTCACTCTCTCGCTGTGTCCCTCACTCTCTCTCTGTGTCCCTCACTCTCTCGCTGTGTCCCTCACTCTCTCTCGCTGTGTCCCTCACTCTCTCGCTGTGTCCCTCACTCTCTCTCGCTGTGTCCCTCACTCTCTCGCTGTGTCCCTCACTCTCTCTCGCAGTGTCCCTCACTCTCTCTCTGTGTCCCTCACTCTCTCGCTGTGTCCCTCACTCTCTCTCGCTGTGTCCCTCACTCTCTCTCTCTCTGTGTCCCTCACTCTCTCTCGCTGTGTCCCTCACTCTCTCGCTGTGTCCCTCACTCTCTCTCTCTGTGTCCCTCACTCTCTCTCGCTGTGTCCCTCACTCTCTCTCGCTGTGTCCCTCACTCTCTCTCGCTGTGTCCCTCACTCTCTCTCGCTGCGTCCCTCACTCTCTCTCGCTGTGTACCTCACTCTCTCTCGCTGTGTCCCTCACTCTCTCTCTCGCTGTGTCCCTCACTCTCTCTCGCTGTGTCCCTCACACTCTCTCGCTGCGTCCCTCACTCTCTCTTGCTGTGTCCCTCACTCTCTCTCGCTGTGTCCCTCACTCTCTCTCGCTGTGTCCCTCACTCTCTCTCGCTGTGTCCCTCACTCTCTCTCTCGCTGCGTCCCTCACTCTCTCTCGCTGCATCCCTCACTCTCTCTCGCTGTGTCCCTCACTCTCTCTCTCTGTGTCCCTCACTCTCTCTCTCGCTGTGTCCCTCACTCTCTCTCGCTGTGTCCCTCACTCTCTCTCGCTGTGTCCCTCACTCTCTCTCTCGCTGTGTCCCTCACTCTCTCTCGCTGTGTCCCTCACTCTCTCTCGCTGCGTCCCTCACTCTCTCTCTCGCTGTGTCCCTCACTCTCTCTCTCTGTGTCCCTCACTCTCTCTCGCTGTGTCCCTCACTCGCTCGCTGTGTCCCTCACTCTCTCTCGCTGTGTCCCTCACTCTCTCTCGCTGTGTCCCTCACTCTCTCTCGCTGTGTCCCTCACTCTCTCTCTCGCTGTGTCCCTCACTCTCTCTCGCTGTGTCCCTCACTCTCTCGCTGTGTCCCTCACTCTCTCTCGCTGCGTCCCTCACTCTCTCTTTCTGTGTCCCTCACTCTCTCTCGCTGTGTCCCTCACTCTCTCTCTCGCTGTGTCCCTCACTCTCTCTCGCTGTGTCCCTCACTCTCTCTCGCTGCGTCCCTCACTCTCTCTCGCTATGTCCCTCACTCTCTCTCTCGCTGTGTCCCTCACTCTCTCTCGCTGTGTCCCTCACTCTCTCTCGCTGCGTCCCTCACTCTCTCTCGCTGTGTCCCTCACTCTCTCTCGCTGTGTCCCTCACTCTCTCTCTCGCTGTGTCTCTCACTCTCTCTCGCTGCGTCCCTCACTCTCTCTCTCGCTGTGTCCCTCACTCTCTCTCTCTGTGTCCCTCACTCTCTCTCGCTGTGTCCCTCACTCGCTCGCTGTGTCCCTCACTCTCTCTCGCTGTGTCCCTCACTCTCTCTCGCTGTGTCCCTCACTCTCTTTCGCTGTGTCCCTCACTCTCTCTCTCTCTCTGTCCCTCACTCTCTCTCTCGCTGTGTCCCTCGCTCTCTCTCTCGCTGTGTCCCTCACTCTCTCTCGCTGCGTCCCTCACTCTCTCGCTGCGTCCCTCACTCTCTCTCGCTGTGTCCCTCACTCTCTCTCGTTGTGTCCCTCACTCTCTCTCTCTCTGTCCCTCACTCTCTCTCTCGCTGAGTCCCTCACACTCTCTCTCGCTGCGTCCCTCACACTCTCTTTCGCTGTGTCCCTCACACTCTCTCTCTCTGTCCCTCTCTCTCTCTCGCTGTGTCCCTCACTCTCTCTCTCGCTGCGTCCCTCACTCTCTCTCGCTGTGTCCCTCACTCTCTCTCTCTCTGTCCCTCACTATCTCTCTCGCTGTGTCCCTCACCCTCTCTCTCTGTGTCCCTCACTCTCTCGCTGCGTCCCTCACTCTCTCTCTCTGTCCCTCACACTCTCTCGCTGCGTCCCTCACTCTCTCTCTCTGTGTCCCTCACTCTCTCTCTCTGTGTCCCTCACTCTCTCGCTGTGTCCCTCACTCTCTCTCGCTGTGTCCCTCACTCTCTCTCTCTGTGTCCCTCACTCTCTCTCGCTGTGTCCCTCATTCTCTCTCTCGCTGTGTCCCTCACTCTCTCTCGCTGCGTCCCTCACTCTCTCTCGCTGTGTCCCTCACTCTCTCTCTCTCTGTCCCTCACTCTCTCTCTGTGTCCCTCACTCTCTCTCGCTGCGTCCCTCACTCTCTCTCGCTGTGTCCCTCACTCTCTCTCTCTGTGTCCCTCACTCTCTCTCGCTGTGTCCCTCACTCTCTCTCTCTCTGTGTCCCTCACTCTCTCGCTGTGTCACTCACTCTCTCTCTCTGTGTCCCTCACTCTCTCTCGCTGTGTCCCTCACTCTCTCGCTGTGTCCCTCACTCTCTCTCGCTGTGCCCCTCACTCTCTCTCGCTGTGTCCCTCACTCTCTCTCTCTGTGTCCCTCACTCTCTCGCTGTGTCCCTCACTCTCTCTCGCTGTGTCCCTCACTCTCTCTCGCTGTGTCCCTCACTCTCTCTCGCTGTGCCCCTCACTCTCTCTCGCTGTGTCCCTCACTCTCTCTCTCTGTGTCCCTCACTCTCTCTCTGTGTCCCTCACTCTCTCTTGCTGTGTCCCTCACTCTCTCTCGCTGTGTCCCTCACTCTCTCGCTGTGTCCCTCACTCTCTCTCTCTGTGTCCCTCACTCTCTCTTGCTGCGTCCCTCACTCTCTCTCGCTGTGTCCCTCTCTCTCTCTTGCTGCGTCCCTCACTCTCTCTCGCTGTGTCCCTCTCTCTCTCTTGCTGTGTCCCTCACTCTCTCTCGCTGTGTCCCTCACTCTCTCTCGCTGTGTCCCTCACTCTCTCTCTCTGTGTCCCTCACTCTCTCGCTGTGTCCCTCACTCTCTGTCGCTGTGTCCCTCACTCTCTCTCTCTGTGTCCCTCACTCTCTCGCTGTGTCCCTCACTCTCTCTCTCTGTGTCCCTCACTCTCTCGCTGTGTCCCTCACTCTCTCTCGCTGTGTATCTCACTCTCTCTCACTGCGTCCCTCACTCTCTCTCGCTGTGTCCCTCACTCTCTCTCGCTGCATCCCTCACTCTCTCTCTCTCTGTCCCTCACTCTCTCTCTCTGTGTCGCTCACTCTCTCGCTGTGTCCCTCACTCTCTCTCGCTGTGTCCCTCACTCTCTCTCTCTGTGTCCCTCACTCTCTCTCGCTGTGTCCCTCACTCTCTCGCTGTGTCCCTCACTCTCTCTCGCTGTGTCCCTCACTCTCTCGCTGTGTCCCTCACTCTCTCTCGCTGTGTCTCTCACTCTCTCGCTGTGTCCCTCACTCTCTCTCGCTGTGTCCCTCACTCTCTCTCTCTGTGTCCCTCACTCTCTCTCGCTGTGTCTCTCACTCTCTCTCTCTGTGTCCCTCACTCTCTCTCGCTGTGCCCCTCACTCTCTCTCGCTGTGTCCCTCACTCTCTCTTGCTGTGATCCTCACTCTCTCTCGCTGTGCCCCTCACTCTCTCGCTGTGTCCCTCACTCTCTCTCGCTGTGTCCCTCACTCTCTCTCGCTGTGTCCCTCACTCTCTCTCTCGCTGTGTCCCTCACTCTCTCTCGCTGCGTCCCTCACTCTCTCTCGCTGTGCCCCTCACTCTCTCTCGCTGTGTCCCTCACTCTCTCTCGCTGTGTCCCTCACTCTCTCTCGCTGTGTCCCTCACTCTCTCTCGCTGTGTCCCTCACTCTCTCTCGCTGTGTCTCTCACACTCTCTCTCGCTGCGTCCCTCACTCTCTCTTACTGCGTCCCTCACTCTCTCTCGCTGCATCCCTCACTCTCTCTCTCTGTGTCCCTCACTCTCTCGCTGTGTCCCTCACTCTCTCTCTCTGTGTCCCTCACTCTCTCTCTCTGTGTCCCTCACTCTCTCTCGCTGTGCCCCTCACTCTCTCTCGCTGTGTCCCTCTCTCTCTCTTGCTGTGTCCCTCACTCTCTCTCGCTGTGTCCCTCACTCTCTCTCGCTGTGTCCCTCACTCTCTCTCTCTGTGTCCCTCACTCTCTCGCTGTGTCCCTCACTCTCTCTCGCTGTGTCCCTCACTCTCTCGCTGTGTCCCTCACTCTCTCTCGCTGCGTCCCTCACTCTCTCTCTCTGTGTCCCTCACTCTCTCTCTCTGTGTCCCTCACTCTCTCGCTGTGTCCCTCACTCTCTCTCGCTGTGTCCCTCACTCTCTCTCGCTGTGTCCCTCACTCTCTCTCGCTGTGTCCCTCACTCTCTCTCTCTGTCCCTCACTCTCTCTCGCTGCGTCCCTCACTCTCTCTCTCTGTGTCCCTCACTCTCTCTCGCTGCGTCCCTCACTCTCTCTCGCTGTGTCCCTCACTCTCTCTCGCTGTGTCCCTCACTCTCTCTCGCTGTGCCCCTCACTCTCTCTCGCTGTGCCCCTCACACTCTCTCGCTGTGTCCCTCACTCTCTCTCGCTGTGTCCCTCACTCTCTCTCGCTGTGTCCCTCACTCTCTCTCTCTGTGTCCCTCACTCTCTCTCGCTGTGTCCCTCACTCTCTCTCGCTGTGTCCCTCACTCTCTCTCTGTGTCCCTCACTCTCTCGCTGTGTCCCTCACTCTCTCGCTGTGTCCCTCACTCTCTCTCGCTGTGTCCCTCACTCTCTCGCTGTGTCCCTCACTCTCTCTCTGTGTCCCTCACTCTCTCGCTGTGTCCCTCACTCTCTCGCTGTGTCCCTCACTCTCTCTCGCTGTGTCCCTCACTCTCTCGCTGTGTCCCTCACTCTCTCTCTGTGTCCCTCACTCTCTCGCTGTGTCCCTCACTCTCTCTCGCTGTGTCCCTCACTCTCTCGCTGTGTCCCTCACTCTCTCTCGCTGTGTCCCTCACTCTCTCGCTGTGTCCCTCACTCTCTCTCGCTGTGTCCCTCACTCTCTCTCTCTGTGTCCCTCACTCTCTCTCGCTGTGTCCCTCACTCTCTCTCACTGTGTCCCTCACTCTCTCTCGCTGTGTCCCTCACTCTCTCTCTGTGTCCCTCACTCTCTCGCTGTGTCCCTCACTCTCTCTCGCTGTGTCCCTCACTCTCTCTCTCTCTGTGTCCCTCACTCTCTCTCGCTGTGTCCCTCACTCTCTCGCTGTGTCCCTCACTCTCTCTCGCTGTGTCCCTCACTTTCTCTCTCTGTGTCCCTCACACACTCTCGCTGCGTCCCTCACTCTCTCTCGCTGTGTCCCTCACTCTCTCTCGCTGTGTCCCTCACTTTCTCTCTCTGTGTCCCTCACACACTCTCGCTGCGTCCCTCACTCGCTCTCGCTGTGTCCCTCACTCTCTCGCTGTGTCCCTCACTCTCTCTCGCTGTGTCCCTCACTTTCTCTCTCTGTGTCCCTCACACACTCTCGCTGTGTCCCTCACTCTCTCGCTGTGTCCCTCACTCTCTCTCGCTGTGTCCCTCACTCTCTCTCTCTGTGTCCCTCACTCTCTCTCGCTGTGTCCCTCACTCTCTCGCTGTGCCCCTCACTCTCTCTCGCTGTGTCCCTCACTCTCTCTCGCTGTGTCTCTCACTCTCTCTCGCTGTGTCCCTCACTCTCTCTCTCTGTGTCCCTCACTCTCTCTCTCTGTGTCCCTCACTCTCTCTCGCTGTGCCCCTCACTCTCTCTTGCTGTGTCCCTCACTCTCTCTCTCTCTGTCCCTCACTCTCTCTTGCTGTGTCCCTCACTCTCTCTTGCTGTGTCCCTCACTTTCTCTCTCGCTGTGTCCCTCACTCTCTCTTGCTGTGTCCCTCACTCTCTCTCTGTGTCCCTCACTCTCTCTCGCTGTGTCCCTCACTCTCTCTCTCTGTGTCCCTCACTCTCTCTCGCTGCGTCCCTCACTCTCTCTCGCTGTGTCCCTCACTGTCTCTCTCTGTGTCCCTCACTCTCTCTCGCTGCGTCCCTCACTCTCTCTCGCTGTGTCCCTCACTCGCTCGCTGTGTCCCTCACTCTCTCTCGCTGTGTCCCTCACTCTCTCTCGCTGTGTCCCTCACTCTCTCTCGCTGTGTCCCTCACTCTCTCGCTGTGTCCCTCACTCTCTCTCGCTGTGCCCCTCGTTCTCTCTCGCTGTGTCCCTCACTCTCTCTTGCTGTGTCCCTCACTCTCTCTCTGTGTCCCTCACTCTCTCTCGCTGTGTCCCTCACTCTCTCTCTCTGTGTCCCTCACTCTCTCTCGCTCTGAGTCCCTCACTCTCTCTCGCTGTGCCCCTCACTCTCTCTCTCTGTGTCCCTCACTCTCTCTCGCTGCGTCCCTCACTCTCTCTCTCTGTGTCCCTCACTCTCTCTCGCTGCGTCCCTCACTCTCTCTCTCTGTGTCCCTCACTCTCTCTCGCTGCGTCCCTCACTCTCTCTCTCTGTGTCCCTCACTCTCTCTCTCTGTGTCCCTCACTCTCTCGCTGTGTCCCTCACTCTCTCTCGCTGTGTCCCTCACTCTCTCGCTGTGTCCCTCACTCTCTCTCGCTGCGTCCCTCACTCTCTCTCTCTGTGTCCCTCACTCTCTCTCTCTGTGTCCCTCACTCTCTCGCTGTGTCCCTCACTCTCTCTCGCTGTGTCCCTCACTCTCTCTCGCTGTGTCCCTCACTCTCTCTCGCTGTGTCCCTCACTCTCTCTCTCTGTCCCTCACTCTCTCTCGCTGCGTCCCTCACTCTCTCTCTCTGTGTCCCTCACTCTCTCTCGCTGCGTCCCTCACTCTCTCTCGCTGTGTCCCTCACTCTCTCTCGCTGTGTCCCTCACTCTCTCTCGCTGTGCCCCTCACTCTCTCTCGCTGTGCCCCTCACACTCTCTCGCTGTGTCCCTCACTCTCTCTCGCTGTGTCCCTCACTCTCTCTCGCTGTGTCCCTCACTCTCTCTCTCTGTGTCCCTCACTCTCTCTCGCTGTGTCCCTCACTCTCTCTCGCTGTGTCCCTCACTCTCTCTCTGTGTCCCTCACTCTCTCGCTGTGTCCCTCACTCTCTCGCTGTGTCCCTCACTCTCTCTCGCTGTGTCCCTCACTCTCTCGCTGTGTCCCTCACTCTCTCTCTGTGTCCCTCACTCTCTCGCTGTGTCCCTCACTCTCTCGCTGTGTCCCTCACTCTCTCTCGCTGTGTCCCTCACTCTCTCGCTGTGTCCCTCACTCTCTCTCTGTGTCCCTCACTCTCTCGCTGTGTCCCTCACTCTCTCTCGCTGTGTCCCTCACTCTCTCGCTGTGTCCCTCACTCTCTCTCGCTGTGTCCCTCACTCTCTCGCTGTGTCCCTCACTCTCTCTCGCTGTGTCCCTCACTCTCTCTCTCTGTGTCCCTCACTCTCTCTCGCTGTGTCCCTCACTCTCTCTCACTGTGTCCCTCACTCTCTCTCGCTGTGTCCCTCACTCTCTCTCTGTGTCCCTCACTCTCTCGCTGTGTCCCTCACTCTCTCTCGCTGTGTCCCTCACTCTCTCTCTCTCTGTGTCCCTCACTCTCTCTCGCTGTGTCCCTCACTCTCTCGCTGTGTCCCTCACTCTCTCTCGCTGTGTCCCTCACTTTCTCTCTCTGTGTCCCTCACACACTCTCGCTGCGTCCCTCACTCTCTCTCGCTGTGTCCCTCACTCTCTCTCGCTGTGTCCCTCACTTTCTCTCTCTGTGTCCCTCACACACTCTCGCTGCGTCCCTCACTCGCTCTCGCTGTGTCCCTCACTCTCTCGCTGTGTCCCTCACTCTCTCTCGCTGTGTCCCTCACTTTCTCTCTCTGTGTCCCTCACACACTCTCGCTGTGTCCCTCACTCTCTCGCTGTGTCCCTCACTCTCTCTCGCTGTGTCCCTCACTCTCTCTCTCTGTGTCCCTCACTCTCTCTCGCTGTGTCCCTCACTCTCTCGCTGTGCCCCTCACTCTCTCTCGCTGTGTCCCTCACTCTCTCTCGCTGTGTCTCTCACTCTCTCTCGCTGTGTCCCTCACTCTCTCTCTCTGTGTCCCTCACTCTCTCTCTCTGTGTCCCTCACTCTCTCTCGCTGTGCCCCTCACTCTCTCTTGCTGTGTCCCTCACTCTCTCTCTCTCTGTCCCTCACTCTCTCTTGCTGTGTCCCTCACTCTCTCTTGCTGTGTCCCTCACTTTCTCTCTCGCTGTGTCCCTCACTCTCTCTTGCTGTGTCCCTCACTCTCTCTCTGTGTCCCTCACTCTCTCTCGCTGTGTCCCTCACTCTCTCTCTCTGTGTCCCTCACTCTCTCTCGCTGCGTCCCTCACTCTCTCTCGCTGTGTCCGTCACTGTCTCTCTCTGTGTCCCTCACTCTCTCTCGCTGCGTCCCTCACTCTCTCTCGCTGTGTCCCTCACTCGCTCGCTGTGTCCCTCACTCTCTCTCGCTGTGTCCCTCACTCTCTCTCGCTGTGTCCCTCACTCTCTCTCGCTGTGTCCCTCACTCTCTCGCTGTGTCCCTCACTCTCTCTCGCTGTGCCCCTCGTTCTCTCTCGCTGTGTCCCTCACTCTCTCTTGCTGTGTCCCTCACTCTCTCTCTGTGTCCCTCACTCTCTCTCGCTGTGTCCCTCACTCTCTCTCTCTGTGTCCCTCACTCTCTCTCGCTCTGAGTCCCTCACTCTCTCTCGCTGTGCCCCTCACTCTCTCTCTCTGTGTCCCTCACTCTCTCTCGCTGCGTCCCTCACTCTCTCTCTCTGTGTCCCTCACTCTCTCTCGCTGCGTCCCTCACTCTCTCTCTCTGTGTCCCTCACTCTCTCTCGCTGCGTCCCTCACTCTCTCTCTCTGTGTCCCTCACTCTCTCTCTCTGTGTCCCTCACACTCTCTCGCTGTGCCCCTCGTTCTCTCTCGCTGTGTCCCTCTCTCTCTCTTGCTGCGTCCCTCACTCTCTCTCTCTGTGTCCCTCACTCTCTCTCGCTGTGTCCCTCACTCTCTCTCGCTGCATCCCTCACTCTCTCTCGCTGCGTCCCTCACTCTCTCTCGCTGTGTCCCTCACTCTCTCTCTCTCTGTCCCTCACTCTCTCTCTGTGTCCCTCACTCTCTCTCGCTGCGTCCCTCACTCTCTCTCGCTGTGTCCCTCACTCTCTCTCGCTGCGTCCCTCACTCTCTCTCGCTGTGTCCCTCTCTCTCTCTTGCTGCGTCCCTCACTCTCTCTCTCTGTGTCCCTCACTCTCTCTCGCTGTGTCCCTCACTCTCTCTCGCTGTGTCCCTCACTCTCTCTCGCTGTGTCCCTCACTCTCTCTCGCTGCGTCCCTCACTCTCTCTCGCTGTGTCCCTCACTCTCTCGCTGTGTCCCTCACTCTCTCTCGCTGTGCCCCTCACTCTCTCTCGCTGTGTCCCTCACTCTCTCTCTCTGCGTCCCTCACTCTCTCTCGCTGTGTCCCTCACTTTCTCTCTCTGTCCCTCACTCTCTCTCGCTGTGTCCCTCACTCTCTCTTGCTGCGTCCCTCACTCTCTCTCGCTGTGTCCCTCTCTCTCTCTTGCTGCGTCCCTCACTCTCTCTCTCTGTGTCCCTCACTCTCTCGCTGTGTCCCTCACTCTCTCTCTCTGTGTCCCTCACTCTCTCTTGCTGCGTCCCTCACTCTCTCTCGCTGTGTCCCTCTCTCTCTCTTGCTGCGTCCCTCACTCTCTCTCGCTGTGTCCCTCTCTCTCTCTTGCTGTGTCCCTCACTCTCTCTCGCTGTGTCCCTCACTCTCTCTCGCTGTGTCCCTCACTCTCTCGCTGTGTCCCTCACTCTCTCTCTCTGTGTCCCTCACTCTCTCTTGCTGCGTCCCTCACTCTCTCTCGCTGTGTCCCTCTCTCTCTCTTGCTGCGTCCCTCACTCTCTCTCGCTGTGTCCCTCTCTCTCTCTTGCTGTGTCCCTCACTCTCTCTCGCTGTGTCCCTCACTCTCTCTCGCTGTGTCCCTCACTCTCTCTCACTGCGTCCCTCACTCTCTCTCGCTGTGTCCCTCACTCTCTCTCGCTGCATCCCTCACTCTCTCTCTCTGTGTCCCTCACTCTCTCGCTGTGTCCCTCACTCTCTCTCGCTGTGTCCCTCACTCTCTCTCTCTGTGTCCCTCACTCTCTCTCGCTGTGTCCCTCACTCTCTCGCTGTGTCCCTCACTCTCTCTCGCTGTGTCCCTCACTCTCTCGCTGTGTCCCTCACTCTCTCTCGCTGTGTCTCTCACTCTCTCGCTGTGTCCCTCACTCTCTCTCGCTGTGCCCCTCACTCTCTCTTGCTGTGTCCCTCACTCTCTCTCTCTCTGTCCCTCACTCTCTCTTGCTGTGTCCCTCACTCTCTCTTGCTGTGTCCCTCACTTTCTCTCTCGCTGTGTCCCTCACTCTCTCTTGCTGTGTCCCTCACTCTCTCTCTGTGTCCCTCACTCTCTCTCGCTGTGTCCCTCACTCTCTCTCTCTGTGTCCCTCACTCTCTCTCGCTGCGTCCCTCACTCTCTCTCGCTGTGTCCCTCACTGTCTCTCTCTGTGTCCCTCACTCTCTCTCGCTGCGTCCCTCACTCTCTCTCGCTGTGTCCCTCACTCGCTCGCTGTGTCCCTCACTCTCTCTCGCTGTGTCCCTCACTCTCTCTCGCTGTGTCCCTCACTCTCTCTCGCTGTGTCCCTCACTCTCTCGCTGTGTCCCTCACTCTCTCTCGCTGTGCCCCTCGTTCTCTCTCGCTGTGTCCCTCACTCTCTCTTGCTGTGTCCCTCACTCTCTCTCTGTGTCCCTCACTCTCTCTCGCTGTGTCCCTCACTCTCTCTCTCTGTGTCCCTCACTCTCTCTCGCTCTGAGTCCCTCACTCTCTCTCGCTGTGCCCCTCACTCTCTCTCTCTGTGTCCCTCACTCTCTCTCGCTGCGTCCCTCACTCTCTCTCTCTGTGTCCCTCACTCTCTCTCGCTGCGTCCCTCACTCTCTCTCTCTGTGTCCCTCACTCTCTCTCGCTGCGTCCCTCACTCTCTCTCTCTGTGCCCCTCACTCTCTCTCTCTGTGTCCCTCACACTCTCTCGCTGTGCCCCTCGTTCTCTCTCGCTGTGTCCCTCTCTCTCTCTTGCTGCGTCCCTCACTCTCTCTCTCTGTGTCCCTCACTCTCTCTCGCTGTGTCCCTCACTCTCTCTCGCTGCATCCCTCACTCTCTCTCGCTGCGTCCCTCACTCTCTCTCGCTGTGTCCCTCACTCTCTCTCTCTCTGTCCCTCACTCTCTCTCTGTGTCCCTCACTCTCTCTCGCTGCGTCCCTCACTCTCTCTCGCTGTGTCCCTCACTCTCTCTCGCTGCGTCCCTCACTCTCTCTCGCTGTGTCCCTCTCTCTCTCTTGCTGCGTCCCTCACTCTCTCTCTCTGTGTCCCTCACTCTCTCTCGCTGTGTCCCTCACTCTCTCTCGCTGTGTCCCTCACTCTCTCTCGCTGTGTCCCTCACTCTCTCTCGCTGCGTCCCTCACTCTCTCTCGCTGTGTCCCTCACTCTCTCGCTGTGTCCCTCACTCTCTCTCGCTGTGCCCCTCACTCTCTCTCGCTGTGTCCCTCACTCTCTCTCTCTGCGTCCCTCACTCTCTCTCGCTGTGTCCCTCACTTTCTCTCGCTGTGTCCCTCACTCTCTCGCTGTGTCCCTCACTCTCTCTCGCTGCGTCCCTCACTCTCTCTTTCTGTGTCCCTCACTCTCTCTCGCTGTGTCCCTCACTCTCTCTCTCGCTGTGTCCCTCACTCTCTCTCGCTGTGTCCCTCACTCTCTCTCGCTGCGTCCCTCACTCTCTCTCGCTGTGTCCCTCACTCTCTCTCTCTGTGTCCCTCACTCTCTCTCTCGCTGTGTCCCTCACTCTCTCTCGCTGTGTCCCTCACTCTCTCTCGCTGCGTCCCTCACTCTCTCTCGCTGTGTCCCTCACTCTCTCTCGCTGTGTCCCTCACTCTCTCTCTCGCTGTGTCTCTCACTCTCTCTCGCTGCGTCCCTCACTCTCTCTCTCGCTGTGTCCCTCACTCTCTCTCTCTGTGTCCCTCACTCTCTCTCGCTGTGTCCCTCACTCGCTCGCTGTGTCCCTCACTCTCTCTCGCTGTGTCCCTCACTCTCTCTCGCTGTGTCCCTCACTCTCTTTCGCTGTGTCCCTCACTCTCTCTCTCTCTCTGTCCCTCACTCTCTCTCTCGCTGTGTCCCTCGCTCTCTCTCTCGCTGTGTCCCTCACTCTCTCTCGCTGCGTCCCTCACTCTCTCGCTGTGTCCCTCACTCTCTCTCGTTGTGTCCCTCACTCTCTCTCTCTCTGTCCCTCACTCTCTCTCTCGCTGAGTCCCTCACACTCTCTCTCGCTGCGTCCCTCACACTCTCTTTCGCTGTGTCCCTCACACTCTCTCTCTCTGTCCCTCTCTCTCTCTCGCTGTGTCCCTCACTCTCTCTCTCGCTGCGTCCCTCACTCTCTCTCGCTGTGTCCCTCACTCTCTCTCTCTCTGTCCCTCACTATCTCTCTCGCTGTGTCCCTCACCCTCTCTCTCTGTGTCCCTCACTCTCTCGCTGCGTCCCTCACTCTCTCTCTCTCTGTCCCTCACTCTCTCTCGCTGCGTCCCTCACTCTCTCTCTCTGTGTCCCTCACTCTCTCTCTCTGTGTCCCTCACTCTCTCGCTGTGTCCCTCACTCTCTCTCGCTGTGTCCCTCACTCTCTCTCTCTGTGTCCCTCACTCTCTCTCGCTGTGT
Source organism: Scyliorhinus torazame (assembly GCF_047496885.1). Classification (NCBI taxonomy): domain Eukaryota; kingdom Metazoa; phylum Chordata; class Chondrichthyes; order Carcharhiniformes; family Scyliorhinidae; genus Scyliorhinus; species Scyliorhinus torazame. The sequence goes on from NW_027307823.1 coordinate 461,935, forward strand.
CCCTCATTCTCTCTCTCGCTGTGTCCCTCACTCTCTCTCGCTGCGTCCCTCACTCTCTCTCGCTGTGTCCCTCACTCTCTCTCTCTCTGTCCCTCACTCTCTCTCTGTGTCCCTCACTCTCTCTCGCTGCGTCCCTCACTCTCTCTCGCTGTGTCCCTCACTCTCTCTCTCTGTGTCCCTCACTCTCTCTCGCTGTGTCCCTCACTCTCTCTCTCTCTGTGTCCCTCACTCTCTCGCTGTGTCACTCACTCTCTCTCTCTGTGTCCCTCACTCTCTCTCGCTGTGTCCCTCACTCTCTCGCTGTGTCCCTCACTCTCTCTCGCTGTGCCCCTCACTCTCTCTCGCTGTGTCCCTCACTCTCTCTCTCTGTGTCCCTCACTCTCTCGCTGTGTCCCTCACTCTCTCTCGCTGTGTCCCTCACTCTCTCTCGCTGTGTCCCTCACTCTCTCTCGCTGTGCCCCTCACTCTCTCTCGCTGTGTCCCTCACTCTCTCTCTCTGTGTCCCTCACTCTCTCTCTGTGTCCCTCACTCTCTCTTGCTGTGTCCCTCACTCTCTCTCGCTGTGTCCCTCACTCTCTCGCTGTGTCCCTCACTCTCTCTCTCTGTGTCCCTCACTCTCTCTTGCTGCGTCCCTCACTCTCTCTCGCTGTGTCCCTCTCTCTCTCTTGCTGCGTCCCTCACTCTCTCTCGCTGTGTCCCTCTCTCTCTCTTGCTGTGTCCCTCACTCTCTCTCGCTGTGTCCCTCACTCTCTCTCGCTGTGTCCCTCACTCTCTCTCTCTGTGTCCCTCACTCTCTCGCTGTGTCCCTCACTCTCTGTCGCTGTGTCCCTCACTCTCTCTCTCTGTGTCCCTCACTCTCTCGCTGTGTCCCTCACTCTCTCTCTCTGTGTCCCTCACTCTCTCGCTGTGTCCCTCACTCTCTCTCGCTGTGTATCTCACTCTCTCTCACTGCGTCCCTCACTCTCTCTCGCTGTGTCCCTCACTCTCTCTCGCTGCATCCCTCACTCTCTCTCTCTCTGTCCCTCACTCTCTCTCTCTGTGTCGCTCACTCTCTCGCTGTGTCCCTCACTCTCTCTCGCTGTGTCCCTCACTCTCTCTCTCTGTGTCCCTCACTCTCTCTCGCTGTGTCCCTCACTCTCTCGCTGTGTCCCTCACTCTCTCTCGCTGTGTCCCTCACTCTCTCGCTGTGTCCCTCACTCTCTCTCGCTGTGTCTCTCACTCTCTCGCTGTGTCCCTCACTCTCTCTCGCTGTGTCCCTCACTCTCTCTCTCTGTGTCCCTCACTCTCTCTCGCTGTGTCTCTCACTCTCTCTCTCTGTGTCCCTCACTCTCTCTCGCTGTGCCCCTCACTCTCTCTCGCTGTGTCCCTCACTCTCTCTTGCTGTGATCCTCACTCTCTCTCGCTGTGCCCCTCACTCTCTCGCTGTGTCCCTCACTCTCTCTCGCTGTGTCCCTCACTCTCTCTCGCTGTGTCCCTCACTCTCTCTCTCGCTGTGTCCCTCACTCTCTCTCGCTGCGTCCCTCACTCTCTCTCGCTGTGCCCCTCACTCTCTCTCGCTGTGTCCCTCACTCTCTCTCGCTGTGTCCCTCACTCTCTCTCGCTGTGTCCCTCACTCTCTCTCGCTGTGTCCCTCACTCTCTCTCGCTGTGTCTCTCACACTCTCTCTCGCTGCGTCCCTCACTCTCTCTTACTGCGTCCCTCACTCTCTCTCGCTGCATCCCTCACTCTCTCTCTCTGTGTCCCTCACTCTCTCGCTGTGTCCCTCACTCTCTCTCTCTGTGTCCCTCACTCTCTCTCTCTGTGTCCCTCACTCTCTCTCGCTGTGCCCCTCACTCTCTCTCGCTGTGTCCCTCTCTCTCTCTTGCTGTGTCCCTCACTCTCTCTCGCTGTGTCCCTCACTCTCTCTCGCTGTGTCCCTCACTCTCTCTCTCTGTGTCCCTCACTCTCTCGCTGTGTCCCTCACTCTCTCTCGCTGTGTCCCTCACTCTCTCGCTGTGTCCCTCACTCTCTCTCGCTGCGTCCCTCACTCTCTCTCTCTGTGTCCCTCACTCTCTCTCTCTGTGTCCCTCACTCTCTCGCTGTGTCCCTCACTCTCTCTTGCTGTGTCCCTCACTCTCTCTCGCTGTGTCCCTCACTCTCTCTCGCTGTGTCCCTCACTCTCTCTCTCTGTCCCTCACTCTCTCTCGCTGCGTACCTCACTCTCTCTCTCTGTGTCCCTCACTCTCTCTCGCTGCGTCCCTCACTCTCTCTCGCTGTGTCCCTCACTCTCTCTCGCTGTGTCCCTCACTCTCTCTCGCTGTGCCCCTCACTCTCTCTCGCTGTGCCCCTCACACTCTCTCGCTGTGTCCCTCACTCTCTCTCGCTGTGTCCCTCACTCTCTCTCGCTGTGTCCCTCACTCTCTCTCTCTGTGTCCCTCACTCTCTCTCGCTGTGTCCCTCACTCTCTCTCGCTGTGTCCCTCACTCTCTCTCTGTGTCCCTCACTCTCTCGCTGTGTCCCTCACTCTCTCGCTGTGTCCCTCACTCTCTCTCGCTGTGTCCCTCACTCTCTCGCTGTGTCCCTCACTCTCTCTCTGTGTCCCTCACTCTCTCGCTGTGTCCCTCACTCTCTCGCTGTGTCCCTCACTCTCTCTCGCTGTGTCCCTCACTCTCTCGCTGTGTCCCTCACTCTCTCTCTGTGTCCCTCACTCTCTCGCTGTGTCCCTCACTCTCTCTCGCTGTGTCCCTCACTCTCTCGCTGTGTCCCTCACTCTCTCTCGCTGTGTCCCTCACTCTCTCGCTGTGTCCCTCACTCTCTCTCGCTGTGTCCCTCACTCTCTCTCTCTGTGTCCCTCACTCTCTCTCGCTGTGTCCCTCACTCTCTCTCACTGTGTCCCTCACTCTCTCTCGCTGTGTCCCTCACTCTCTCTCTGTGTCCCTCACTCTCTCGCTGTGTCCCTCACTCTCTCTCGCTGTGTCCCTCACTCTCTCTCTCTCTGTGTCCCTCACTCTCTCTCGCTGTGTCCCTCACTCTCTCGCTGTGTCCCTCACTCTCTCTCGCTGTGTCCCTCACTTTCTCTCTCTGTGTCCCTCACACACTCTCGCTGCGTCCCTCACTCTCTCTCGCTGTGTCCCTCACTCTCTCTCGCTGTGTCCCTCACTTTCTCTCTCTGTGTCCCTCACACACTCTCGCTGCGTCCCTCACTCTCTCTCGCTGTGTCCCTCACTCTCTCGCTGTGTCCCTCACTCTCTCTCGCTGTGTCCCTCACTTTCTCTCTCTGTGTCCCTCACACACTCTCGCTGTGTCCCTCACTCTCTCGCTGTGTCCCTCACTCTCTCTCGCTGTGTCCCTCACTCTCTCTCTCTGTGTCCCTCACTCTCTCTCGCTGTGTCCCTCACTCTCTCGCTGTGCCCCTCACTCTCTCTCGCTGTGTCCCTCACTCTCTCTCGCTGTGTCTCTCACTCTCTCTCGCTGTGTCCCTCACTCTCTCTCTCTGTGTCCCTCACTCTCTCTCTCTGTGTCCCTCACTCTCTCTCGCTGTGCCCCTCACTCTCTCTTGCTGTGTCCCTCACTCTCTCTCTCTCTGTCCCTCACTCTCTCTTGCTGTGTCCCTCACTCTCTCTTGCTGTGTCCCTCACTTTCTCTCTCGCTGTGTCCCTCACTCTCTCTTGCTGTGTCCCTCACTCTCTCTCTGTGTCCCTCACTCTCTCTCGCTGTGTCCCTCACTCTCTCTCTCTGTGTCCCTCACTCTCTCTCGCTGCGTCCCTCACTCTCTCTCGCTGTGTCCCTCACTGTCTCTCTCTGTGTCCCTCACTCTCTCTCGCTGCGTCCCTCACTCTCTCTCGCTGTGTCCCTCACTCGCTCGCTGTGTCCCTCACTCTCTCTCGCTGTGTCCCTCACTCTCTCTCGCTGTGTCCCTCACTCTCTCTCGCTGTGTCCCTCACTCTCTCGCTGTGTCCCTCACTCTCTCTCGCTGTGCCCCTCGTTCTCTCTCGCTGTGTCCCTCACTCTCTCTTGCTGTGTCCCTCACTCTCTCTCTGTGTCCCTCACTCTCTCTCGCTGTGTCCCTCACTCTCTCTCTCTGTGTCCCTCACTCTCTCTCGCTCTGAGTCCCTCACTCTCTCTCGCTGTGCCCCTCACTCTCTCTCTCTGTGTCCCTCACTCTCTCTCGCTGCGTCCCTCACTCTCTCTCTCTGTGTCCCTCACTCTCTCTCGCTGCGTCCCTCACTCTCTCTCTCTGTGTCCCTCACTCTCTCTCGCTGCGTCCCTCACTCTCTCTCTCTGTGTCCCTCACTCTCTCTCTCTGTGTCCCTCACACTCTCTCGCTGTGCCCCTCGTTCTCTCTCGCTGTGTCCCTCTCTCTCTCTTGCTGCGTCCCTCACTCTCTCTCTCTGTGTCCCTCACTCTCTCTCGCTGTGTCCCTCACTCTCTCTCGCTGCATCCCTCACTCTCTCTCGCTGCGTCCCTCACTCTCTCTCGCTGTGTCCCTCACTCTCTCTCTCTCTGTCCCTCACTCTCTCTCTGTGTCCCTCACTCTCTCTCGCTGCGTCCCTCACTCTCTCTCGCTGTGTCCCTCACTCTCTCTCGCTGCGTCCCTCACTCTCTCTCGCTGTGTCCCTCTCTCTCTCTTGCTGCGTCCCTCACTCTCTCTCTCTGTGTCCCTCACTCTCTCTCGCTGTGTCCCTCACTCTCTCTCGCTGTGTCCCTCACTCTCTCTCGCTGTGTCCCTCACTCTCTCTCGCTGCGTCCCTCACTCTCTCTCGCTGTGTCCCTCACTCTCTCGCTGTGTCCCTCACTCTCTCTCGCTGTGCCCCTCACTCTCTCTCGCTGTGTCCCTCACTCTCTCTCTCTGCGTCCCTCACTCTCTCTCGCTGTGTCCCTCACTTTCTCTCTCTGTCCCTCACTCTCTCTCGCTGTGTCCCTCACTCTCTCTTGCTGCGTCCCTCACTCTCTCTCGCTGTGTCCCTCTCTCTCTCTTGCTGCGTCCCTCACTCTCTCTCTCTGTGTCCCTCACTCTCTCGCTGTGTCCCTCACTCTCTCTCTCTGTGTCCCTCACTCTCTCTTGCTGCGTCCCTCACTCTCTCTCGCTGTGTCCCTCTCTCTCTCTTGCTGCGTCCCTCACTCTCTCTCGCTGTGTCCCTCTCTCTCTCTTGCTGTGTCCCTCACTCTCTCTCGCTGTGTCCCTCACTCTCTCTCGCTGTGTCCCTCACTCTCTCGCTGTGTCCCTCACTCTCTCTCTCTGTGTCCCTCACTCTCTCTTGCTGCGTCCCTCACTCTCTCTCGCTGTGTCCCTCTCTCTCTCTTGCTGCGTCCCTCACTCTCTCTCGCTGTGTCCCTCTCTCTCTCTTGCTGTGTCCCTCACTCTCTCTCGCTGTGTCCCTCACTCTCTCTCGCTGTGTCCCTCACTCTCTCTCACTGCGTCCCTCACTCTCTCTCGCTGTGTCCCTCACTCTCTCTCGCTGCATCCCTCACTCTCTCTCTCTGTGTCCCTCACTCTCTCGCTGTGTCCCTCACTCTCTCTCGCTGTGTCCCTCACTCTCTCTCTCTGTGTCCCTCACTCTCTCTCGCTGTGTCCCTCACTCTCTCGCTGTGTCCCTCACTCTCTCTCGCTGTGTCCCTCACTCTCTCGCTGTGTCCCTCACTCTCTCTCGCTGTGTCTCTCACTCTCTCGCTGTGTCCCTCACTCTCTCTCGCTGTGCCCCTCACTCTCTCTTGCTGTGTCCCTCACTCTCTCTCTCTCTGTCCCTCACTCTCTCTTGCTGTGTCCCTCACTCTCTCTTGCTGTGTCCCTCACTTTCTCTCTCGCTGTGTCCCTCACTCTCTCTTGCTGTGTCCCTCACTCTCTCTCTGTGTCCCTCACTCTCTCTCGCTGTGTCCCTCACTCTCTCTCTCTGTGTCCCTCACTCTCTCTCGCTGCGTCCCTCACTCTCTCTCGCTGTGTCCCTCACTGTCTCTCTCTGTGTCCCTCACTCTCTCTCGCTGCGTCCCTCACTCTCTCTCGCTGTGTCCCTCACTCGCTCGCTGTGTCCCTCACTCTCTCTCGCTGTGTCCCTCACTCTCTCTCGCTGTGTCCCTCACTCTCTCTCGCTGTGTCCCTCACTCTCTCGCTGTGTCCCTCACTCTCTCTCGCTGTGCCCCTCGTTCTCTCTCGCTGTGTCCCTCACTCTCTCTTGCTGTGTCCCTCACTCTCTCTCTGTGTCCCTCACTCTCTCTCGCTGTGTCCCTCACTCTCTCTCTCTGTGTCCCTCACTCTCTCTCGCTCTGAGTCCCTCACTCTCTCTCGCTGTGCCCCTCACTCTCTCTCTCTGTGTCCCTCACTCTCTCTCGCTGCGTCCCTCACTCTCTCTCTCTGTGTCCCTCACTCTCTCTCGCTGCGTCCCTCACTCTCTCTCTCTGTGTCCCTCACTCTCTCTCGCTGCGTCCCTCACTCTCTCTCTCTGTGCCCCTCACTCTCTCTCTCTGTGTCCCTCACACTCTCTCGCTGTGCCCCTCGTTCTCTCTCGCTGTGTCCCTCTCTCTCTCTTGCTGCGTCCCTCACTCTCTCTCTCTGTGTCCCTCACTCTCTCTCGCTGTGTCCCTCACTCTCTCTCGCTGCATCCCTCACTCTCTCTCGCTGCGTCCCTCACTCTCTCTCGCTGTGTCCCTCACTCTCTCTCTCTCTGTCCCTCACTCTCTCTCTGTGTCCCTCACTCTCTCTCGCTGCGTCCCTCACTCTCTCTCGCTGTGTCCCTCACTCTCTCTCGCTGCGTCCCTCACTCTCTCTCGCTGTGTCCCTCTCTCTCTCTTGCTGCGTCCCTCACTCTCTCTCTCTGTGTCCCTCACTCTCTCTCGCTGTGTCCCTCACTCTCTCTCGCTGTGTCCCTCACTCTCTCTCGCTGCGTCCCTCACTCTCTCTCGCTGTGTCCCTCACTCTCTCGCTGTGTCCCTCACTCTCTCTCGCTGTGCCCCTCACTCTCTCTCGCTGTGTCCCTCACTCTCTCTCTCTGCGTCCCTCACTCTCTCTCGCTGTGTCCCTCACTTTCTCTCTCTGTCCCTCACTCTCTCTCGCTGTGTCCCTCACTCTCTCTTGCTGCGTCCCTCACTCTCTCTCGCTGTGTCCCTCTCTCTCTCTTGCTGCGTCCCTCACTCTCTCTCTCTGTGTCCCTCACTCTCTCGCTGTGTCCCTCACTCTCTCTCTCTGTGTCCCTCACTCTCTCTTGCTGCGTCCCTCACTCTCTCTCGCTGTGTCCCTCTCTCTCTCTTGCTGCGTCCCTCACTCTCTCTCGCTGTGTCCCTCTCTCTCTCTTGCTGTGTCCCTCACTCTCTCTCGCTGTGTCCCTCACTCTCTCTCGCTGTGTCCCTCACTCTCTCGCTGTGTCCCTCACTCTCTCTCTCTGTGTCCCTCACTCTCTCTTGCTGCGTCCCTCACTCTCTCTCGCTGTGTCCCTCTCTCTCTCTTGCTGCGTCCCTCACTCTCTCTCGCTGTGTCCCTCTCTCTCTCTTGCTGTGTCCCTCACTCTCTCTCGCTGTGTCCCTCACTCTCTCTCGCTGTGTCCCTCACTCTCTCTCACTGCGTCCCTCACTCTCTCTCGCTGTGTCCCTCACTCTCTCTCGCTGCATCCCTCACTCTCTCTCTCTGTGTCCCTCACTCTCTCGCTGTGTCCCTCACTCTCTCTCGCTGTGTCCCTCACTCTCTCTCTCTGTGTCCCTCACTCTCTCTCGCTGTGTCCCTCACTCTCTCGCTGTGTCCCTCACTCTCTCTCGCTGTGTCCCTCACTCTCTCGCTGTGTCCCTCACTCTCTCTCGCTGTGTCTCTCACTCTCTCGCTGTGTCCCTCACTCTCTCTCGCTGTGTCCCTCACTCACTCTCGCTGTGTCCCTCACTCTCTCTCGCTGTGTCCCTCACTCTCTCTCGCTGTGTCTCTCACTCTCTCTCTCTGTGTCCCTCACTCTCTCTCGCTGTGCCCCTCACTCTCTCTCGCTGTGTCCCTCACTCTCTCTTGCTGTGATCCTCACTCTCTCTCGCTGTGCCCCTCACTCTCTCGCTGTGTCCCTCACTCTCTCTCGCTGTGTCCCTCACTCTCTCTCGCTGTGTCCCTCACTCTCTCTCGCTGTGTCTCTCACACTCTCTCTCGCTGCGTCCCTCACTCTCTCTCGCTGTGTCCCTCACTCTCTCTCGCTGCATCCCTCACTCTCTCTCTCTGTGTCCCTCACTCTCTCGCTGTGTCCCTCACTCTCTCTCTCTGTGTCCCTCACTCTCTCTCTGTGTGTCCCTCACTCTCTCGCTGTGTCCCTCACTCTCTCTCTCTGTGTCCCTCACTCTCTCTCGCTGTGTCCCTCACTCTCTCTCGCTGTGTCTCTCACACTCTCTCTCGCTGTGTCCCTCACTCTCTCTCTCTGTGTCCCTCACTCTCTCTCTCTGTGTCCCTCACTCTCTCGCTGTGTCCCTCACTCTCTCTCTCTGTGTCCCTCACTCTCTCTCGCTGTGTCCCTCACTCTCTCTCGCTGTGTCTCTCACACTCTCTCTCGCTGTGTCCCTCACTCTCTCTCGCTGTGTCCCTCACTCTCTCTCGCTGCATCCCTCACTCTCTCTCTCTGTGTCCCTCACTCTCTCTCGCTGTGCCCCTCACTCTCTCTCGCTGTGTCCCTCTCTCTCTCTTGCTGTGTCCCTCACTCTCTCTCGCTGTGTCCCTCACTCTCTCTCGCTGTGTCCCTCACTCTCTCTCTCTGTGTCCCTCACTCTCTCGCTGTGTCCCTCACTCTCTCTCGCTGTGTCCCTCACTCTCTCGCTGTGTCCCTCACTCTCTCTCGCTGCGTCCCTCACTCTCTCTCTCTGTGTCCCTCACTCTCTCTCTCTGTGTCCCTCACTCTCTCGCTGTGTCCCTCACTCTCTCTCGCTGTGTCCCTCACTCTCTCTCTCTGTGTCCCTCACTCTCTCTCGCTGTGTCCCTCACTCTCACGCTGTGTCCCTCACTCTCTCTCGCTGAGTCCCTCACTCTCTCTCGCTGCGTCCCTCACTCTCTCTCACTGTGTCCCTCACACTCTCTCTCGCTGTGTCCCTCACTCTCTCGCTGTGTCCCTCACTCTCTCTCTCTGTGTCCCTCACTCTCTCTCGCTGTGTCCCTCACTCTCTCTCTGTGTCCCTCACTCTCTCGCTGTGTCCCTCACTCTCTCGCTGTGTCCCTCACTCTCTCTCGCTGTGTCCCTCACTCTCTCGCTGTGTCCCTCACTCTCTCTCTGTGTCCCTCACTCTCTCGCTGTGTCCCTCACTCTCTCGCTGTGTCCCTCACTCTCTCTCGCTGTGTCCCTCACTCTCTCGCTGTGTCCCTCACTCTCTCTCTGTGTCCCTCACTCTCTCGCTGTGTCCCTCACTCTCTCTCGCTGTGTCCCTCACTCTCTCGCTGTGTCCCTCACTCTCTCTCGCTGTGTCCCTCACTCTCTCTCGCTGTGTCCCTCACTCTCTCGCTGTGTCCCTCACTCTCTCTCTGTGTCCCTCACTCTCTCTCGCTGTGTCCCTCACTCTCTCTCTCTGTGTCCCTCACTCTCTCTCGCTGTGTCCCTCACTCTCTCTCTGTGTCCCTCACTCTCTCTTGCTGTGTCCCTCACTCTCTCTCGCTGCGTCCCTCACTCTCTCTCGCTGTGTCCCTCACTCTCTCTCGCTGTGTCCCTCACTCTCTCGCTGTGTCCCTCACTCTCTCTCGCTGTGTCCCTCACTCTCTCTCTGTGTCCCTCACTCTCTCGCTGTGTCCCTCACTCTCTCTCGCTGTGTCCCTCACTCTCTCTCTCTCTGTGTCCCTCACTCTCTCTCGCTGTGTCCCTCACTCTCTCGCTGTGTCCCTCACTCTCTCTCGCTGTGTCCCTCACTCTCTCGCTGTGTCCCTCACTCTCTCTCTCTGTGTCCCTCACTCTCTCTCGCTGTGTCCCTCACTCTCTCTCGCTGTGTCCCTCACTCTCTCTCGCTGTGTCCCTCACTCTCTCTCGCTGCGTCCCTCACTCTCTCTCGCTGTGCCCCTCACTCTCTCTCGCTGTGTCCCTCACTCTCTCTCGCTGTGTCCCTCACTCTCTCTCGCTGTGTCCCTCACACTCTCTCGCTGCGTCCCTCACTCTCTCTTGCTGTGTCCCTCACTCTCTCTCGCTGCGTCCCTCACTCTCTCTCGCTGTGTCCCTCACTCTCTCTCGCTGCGTCCCTCACTCTCTCTTGCTGTGTCCCTCACTCTCTCTCGCTGTGCCCCTCACTCTCTCTCACTGTGTCCCTCACTCTCTCTCGCTGTGTCCCTCACTCTCTCTCGCTGTGCCCCTCACTCTCTCTCGCTGTGTCCCTCACTCTCTCTCTCTCTGTGTCACTCACTCTCTCTCGCTGAGTCCCTCACTCTCTCTCTCTCTCTGTCCCTCACTCTCTCTCGCTGTGTCCCTCACTCTCTCTCGCTGTGTCCCTCACTCTCTCTCTCTCTGTGTCACTCACTCTCTCTCGCTGAGTCCCTCACTCTCTCTCTCTCTCTGTCCCTCACTCTCTCTCGCTGTGTCCCTCACTCTCTCTCTCTCTGTCCCTCACTCTCTCTCGCTGTGGCCCTCACTCTCTCTCTCTCTGTCCCTCACTCTCTCTCGCTGTGCCCCTCACTCTCTCTCGCTGTGTCCCTCACTCTCTCTCGCTGTGTCCCTCACTCTCTCGCTGTGTCCCTCACTCTCTCTTCGCTGTGTCCCTCACTCTCTCTCACTGTGTCCCTCACTCTCTCTCGCTGTGTCCCTCACTCTCTCTCGCTGTGTCCCTCACTCTCTCTCGCTGTGCCCCTCACTCTCTCTCGCTGTGCCCCTCACTCTCTCTCGCTGTGTCCCTCACTCTCTCTCGCTGTGTCCCTCACTCTCTCTCGCTGTGTCCCTCACTCTCTCTCGCTGTGCCCCTCACTCTCTCTCTCGCTGCGTCCCTCACTCTCTCTCGCTGTGCCCCTCACTCTCTCTCTCTGTGTCCCTCACTCTCTCTCGCTGTGTCCCTCACTCTCTCTCGCTGTGCCCCTCACTCTCTCTCGCTGTGCCCCTCACTCTCTCTCACTGTGTCCCTCACTCTCTCTCGCTGTGTCCCTCACTCTCTCTCTCTCTGTCCCTCACTCTCTCTCGCTGTGGCCCTCACTCTCTCTCTCTCTGTCCCTCACTCTCTCTCGCTGTGCCCCTCACTCTCTCTCGCTGTGTCCCTCACTCTCTCTCGCTGTGTCCCTCACTCTCTCGCTGTGTCCCTCACTCTCTCTTCGCTGTGTCCCTCACTCTCTCTCACTGTGTCCCTCACTCTCTCTCGCTGTGTCCCTCACTCTCTCTCGCTGTGTCCCTCACTCTCTCTCGCTGTGTCCCTCACTCTCTCTCGCTGTGTCCCTCACTCTCTCTCGCTGTGCCCCTCACTCTCTCTCGCTGTGTCCCTCACTCTCTCTCGCTGTGTCCCTCACTCTCTCTCGCTGTGTCCCTCACTCTCTCTCGCTGTGTCCCTCACTCTCTCTCGCTGTGCCCCTCACTCTCTCTGGCTGCGTCCCTCACTCTCTCTCGCTGTGTCCCTCACTCTCTCTCGCTGTGTCCCTCACTCTCTCTCGCTGTGTCCCTCACTCTCTCTCGCTGTGTCCCTCACTCTCTCTCTCTGTGTCCCTCACTCTCTCTCGCTGTGTCCCTCACTCTCTCTCGCTGTGTCCCTCACTCTCTCTCTCTGTGTCCCTCTCTCTCTCTCGCTGTGTCCCTCACTTTCTCTCGCTGTGCCCCTCACTCTCTCTCGCTGTGTCCCTCACTCTCTCTCTCGCTGTGTCCCTCACTCTCTCTCGCTGTGTCCCTCACTCTCTCTCGCTGTGTCTCTCACTCTCTCTCGCTGTGTCCCTCACACTCTCTCGCTGTGTCCCTCACTCTCTCTCTCGCTGTGTCCCTCACTCTCTCGCTGTGTCCCTCACTCTCTCTCGCTGTGTCCCTCACTCTATCTCGCTGTGTCCCTCACTCTCTCTCGTTGTGTCCATCACTCTCTCTCGCTGTGCCCCTCACTCTCTCTCGCTGTGTCCCTCACTCTCTCTCTCGCTGTGTCCCTCACTCTCTCTCGCTGTGTCCCTCACTCTCTCTCGCTGTGTCCCTCACTCTCTCTCGCTGTGCCCCTCACTCTCTCTCGCTGTGTCCCTCACTCTCTCTCGCTGTGTCCCTCACTCTCTCTCGCTGTGCCCCTCACTCTCTCTCGCTGTGTCCCTCACTCTCTCTCGCTGTGTCCCTCACTCTCTCTCGCTGTGTCCATCACTCTCTCTCGCTGTGTCACTCACTCTCTCTCGCTGTGTCCCTCACTCTCTCTCACTGTGTCCCTCACTCTCTCTCGCTGTGTCCCTCACTCTCTCGCTGTGTCCCTCTCTCTCTCTCGCTGTGTCCCTCATTCTCTCGCTGTGTCCCTCACTCTCTCTCGCTGTGTCCCTCACTCTCTCTCGTTGTGTCCATCACTCTCTCTCGCTGTGTCCCTCACTCTCTCTCGCTGTGTCCCTCACTCTCTCTCGCTGTGTCCCTCACTCTCTCTCGCTGTGTCCCTCACTCTCTCTCGCTGTGTCTCTCACTCTCTCTCGCTGTGTCCCTCACTCTCTCTCGCTGTGTCCCTCACTCTCTCTCGCTGCGTCCCTCACTCTCTCTCGCTGTGTCCCTCACTCTCTCTCTGCATCCCTCACTCTCTCTCGCTGTGTCCCTCACTCTCTCTCGCTGTGTCCCTCACTCTCTCTCTGTGTCCCTCACTCTCTCTCTGTGTCCCTCACTCTCTCTCTCTCTGTCCCTCACTCTCTGTCGCTGTGTCCCTCTCTCTCTCTCGCTGTGTCCCTCACTCTCTCGCTGCGTCCCTCACTCTCTCTCGCTGTGTCCCTCACTCTCTCTCTCGCTGTGTCTCTCACTCTCTCTCGCTGTGTCCCTCACTCTCACTCTCTGTGTCCCTCTCTCTCTCTCGCTGTGTCCCTCACTCTCTCGCTGCGTCCCTCACTCTCTCTCGCTGTGTCCCTCACTCTCTCTCTCGCTGTGTCCCTCACTCTCTCGCTGCATCCCTCACTCTCTCTCGCTGTGTCCCTCTCTCTCTCTCGCTGTGTCCCTCACTCTCTCGCTGCGTCCCTCACTCTCTCTCGCTGTGTCCCTCACTCTCTCTCTCGCTTTGTCCCTCACTCTCTCTCTCGCTGTGTCCCTCACTCTCTCTCTCTGTGTCCCTCACTCTCTCTCGCTGCGTCCCTCACTTTTTCTCGCTGTGTCCCTCACTCTCTCTCTCGCTGTGTCCCTCACTCTCTCTCGCTGTGTCCCTCACTCTCTCTCTCTGCGTCCCTCACTCTCTCTCGCTGTGTCCCTCACTCTCTCTCGCTGTGTCCCTCACTCTCTCTCGCTGCGTCCCTCACTCTCTCTCGCTGTGTCCCTCACTCTCTCTCGCTGTGTCCCTCACTCTCTCTCGCTGTGCCCCTCACTCTCTCTCGCTGTGTCCCTCACTCTCTCTCGCTGTGTCTCTCACTCTCTCTCGCTGTGTCCCTCACTCTCTCTCGCTGTGTCCCTCACTCTCTCGCTGCGTCCCTCACTCTCTCTCGCTGCGTCCCTCACTCTCTCTCGCTGCGTCTCTCACTCTCTCTCGCTGTGTCCCTCACTCTCTCTCGCTGTGCCCCTCACTCTCTCTCGCTGTGTCCCTCACTCTCTCTCGCTGTGTCCCTCACTCTCTCTCGCTGTGATCCTCACTCTCTCTCGCTGTGTCCCTCACTCTCTCTCGCTGTGTCCCTCACTCTCTCTCGCTGTGTCCCTCACTCTCTCTCGCTGTGTCCCTCACTCTCTCTCGCTGTGTCCCTCACTCTCTCTCGCTGTGTCCCTCACTCTCTCTCGCTGTGATCCTCACTCTCTCTCGCTGTGTCCCTCACTCTCTCTCGCTGTGTCCCTCACTCTCTCTCGCTGTGTCCCTCACTCTCTCTCGCTGTGTCCCTCACTCTCTCTCGCTGTGTCCCTCACTCTCTCTCGCTGTGTCCCTCACTCTCTCTCGCTGCGTCCCTCACTCTCTCTCGCTGTGCCCCTCACTCTCTCTCGCTGTGTCCCTCACTCTCTCTCGCTGCGTCCCTCACTCTCTCTCGCTGCGCCCCTCACTCTCTCTCGCTGTGTCCCTCACTCTCTCTCTCGCTGCGTCCCTCACTCTCTCTCGCTGTGTCCCTCAATCTCTCTCTGTGTCTCTCACTCTCTCTCGCTGTGTCCCTCACTCTCTCTCTCTGCGTCCCTCACTCTCTCTCGCTGTGTCCCTCACTCTCTCTCGCTGTGTCCCTCACTCTCTCTCGCTGTGTCCCTCACTCTCTCTCGCTGTGTCCCTCACTCTCTCTCGCTGTGTCCCTCACTCTCTCTCGCTGTGTCCCTCACTCTCTCTCGCTGTGTCCCTCACTCTCTCTCGCTGTGACCCTCACTCTCTCTCGCTGTGTCCCTCACTCTCTCTCGCTGTGTCCCTCACTCTCTCTCGCTGTGTCCCTCACTCTCTCTCGCTGTGTCCCTCACTCTCTCTCGCTGTGTCCCTCACTCTCTCTCTCGCTGTGTCCCTCACTCTCTCTCGCTGTGTCCCTCACTCTCTCTCGCTGTGTCCCCCACTCTCTCTCGCTGTGTCCCTCACTCTCTCTCGCTGTGTCCCTCACTCTCTCTCGCTGCATCCCTCACTCTCTCTCGCTGTGTCCCTCACTGTCTCTCGCTGTGTCCCTCACTTTTTCTCGCTGTGTCCCTCACTCTCTCTCGCTGTGTCCCTCACTCTCTCTCTGCATCCCTCACCCTCTCTCTCGCTGAGTCCCTCACACTCTCTCTCGCTGAGTCCCTCACTCTCTCTCTCGCTGTGTCCCTCACTCTCTCTCTCGCTGTGTCCCTCACTCTCTCTCGCTGTGTCCCTCACTCTCTCTCGCTGTGTCCCTCACACTCTCTCGCTGTGTCCCACACTCTATCTCGCTGTGTCCCTCACTCTCTCTCGCTGTGTCTCTCACTCTCTCTCGCTGTGTCCCTCACTCTCTCTCGCTGTGTCCCTCACTCTCTCTCGCTGTGCCCCTCACTCTCTCTCGCTGTGTCCCTCACTCTCTCTCGCTGTGTCCCTCACTCTCTCTCGCTGTGTCCCTCACTCTCTCTCGCTGTGCCCCTCACTCTCTCTCGCTGTGTCCCTCACTATCTCTCTCTGTGTCCCTCACTCTCTCTCGCTGTGTCCCTCACTCTCTCTTGCTGTGTCCCTCACTCTCTCTCGCTGTGCCCCTCACTCTCTCTCGCTGTGTCCCTCACTTTCTCTTGCTGTGCCCCTCACTCTCTCTCGCTGTGTCCCTCACTCTCTCTCTCTGTGTCCCTCACTCTCTCTCGCTGTGCCCCTCACTCTCTCTCGCTGTGTCCCTCACTCTCTCTCGCTGTGCCCCTCACTCTCTCTCGCTGTGTCCCTCACTCTCTCGCTGTGTCCCTCACTCTCTCGCTGTGTCCCTCACTCTCTCTTGCTGTGTCCCTCACTCTCTCTCGCTGTGTCCCTCACTCTCTCTCGCTGTGTCCCTCACTCTCTCTCGCTGTGTCTCTCACTCTCTCGCGCTGTGATCCTCACTTTCTCTCGCTGTGCCCCTCACTCTCTCTCGCTGCGTCCCTCACTCTCTCTCTCGCTGTGTCCCTCACTCTCTCTCGCTGTGCCCCTCACTCTCTCTCGCTGTGTCCCTCACTCTCTCTCGCTGTGCCCCTCACTCTCTCTCGCTGTGTCTCTCACTCTCTCTCGCTGTGTCCCTCACTCTCTCTCGCTGTGTCCCTCACTCTCTCTCGCTGTGCCCCTCACTCTCTCGCTGTGTCCCTCACTCTCTCTGTGTCCCTCACTCTCTCTCGCTGCGTCCCTCACTCTCTCTCGCTGCGCCCCTCACTCTCTCTCTCGCTGCGTCCCTCACTCTCTCTCGCTGTGTCCCTCACTCTCTCTCGCTGTGTCCCTCACTCTCTCTTGCTGCGACCCTCACCCTCTCTCGCTGTGTCCCTCACTCTCTCGCTGCGTCCCTCACTCTCTCTCGCTGCGTCCCTCACTCTCTCTCGCTGTGTCCCTCACTCTCTCTCGCTGTGTCTCTCACTCCCTCTCGCTGTGTCCCTCACTCTCTCTGTGTCCCTCACTCTCTCTCGCTGTGCCCCTCATTCTTTCTTGCTGTGTCCCTCACTTTCTCTCTCTGTGTCCCTCACTCTCTGTCGCTGTGTGCCTCACTCTCGCTCTCGCTGTGTCCCTCACTCTCTCTCGCTGTGTCTCTCACGCTCTCTCGCTGCGTCCCTCACTCTCTCTCTGTGTCCCTCACTCTCTCTCGCTGCGTCCCTCACTCTCTCTCTGTGTCCCTCACTCTCTCTCGCTGTGTCCCTCACTCTCTCTCTCTGTGTCCCTCACTCTCTCTCGCTGCGTCCCTCACTCTCTCTCGCTGCGTCCCTCACTCTCTCGCTGTGTCCCTCACTCTCTCTCGCTGTGTCCCTCACTCTCTCTCGCTGTGTCCCTTACTCTCTCTCGCTGTGCCCCTCACTTTCTCTTGCTGTGTCCCTCACTCTCTCTCTCTCTGTCCCTCACTCTCTCTTGCTGTGTCCCTCACTCTCTCTCTGTGTCCCTCACTCTCTCTTGCTGTGTCCCTCACTCTCTCTCTCTCTCTGTCCCTCACTCTCTCTTGCTGTGTCCCTCACTCTATCTTGCTGCGTCCCTCACTCTCTCTCTGTGTCCCTCACTCTCTCTCGCTGTGTCTCTCACTCCCTCTCGCTGTGTCCCTCACTCTCTCTGTGTCCCTCACTCTCTCTCGCTGTGCCCCTCATTCTTTCTTGCTGTGTCCCTCACTTTCTCTCTCTGTGTCCCTCACTCTCTGTCGCTGTGTGCCTCACTCTCGCTCTCGCTGTGTCCCTCACTCTCTCTCGCTGTGTCTCTCACGCTCTCTCGCTGCGTCCCTCACTCTCTCTCTGTGTCCCTCACTCTCTCTCGCTGCGTCCCTCACTCTCTCTCTGTGTCCCTCACTCTCTCTCGCTGTGTCCCTCACTCTCTCTCTCTGTGTCCCTCACTCTCTCTCGCTGCGTCCCTCACTCTCTCTCGCTGCGTCCCTCACTCTCTCGCTGTGTCCCTCACTCTCTCTCGCTGTGTCCCTCACTCTCTCTCGCTGTGTCCCTTACTCTCTCTCGCTGTGCCCCTCACTTTCTCTTGCTGTGTCCCTCACTCTCTCTCTCTCTGTCCCTCACTCTCTCTTGCTGTGTCCCTCACTCTCTCTCTGTGTCCCTCACTCTCTCTTGCTGTGTCCCTCACTCTCTCTCTCTCTCTGTCCCTCACTTTCTCTTGCTGTGTCCCTCACTCTCTCTCTCTCTGTCCCTCACTCTCTCTTGCTGTGTCCCTCACTCTCTCTCTGTGTCCCTCACTCTCTCTTGCTGTGTCCCTCACTCTCTCTCTCTCTCTGTCCCTCACTCTCTCTCTCGCTGTGTCCCTCACTCTCTCTCGCTGTGTCCCTCACTCTCTCTCTGTGTCCCTCACTCTCTCTCGCTGTGTCCCTCACTTTCTCTCTCTGTGTCCCTCACTTTCTCTCGCTATGCCCCTCACTCTCTCTTGCTGCGTCCCTCACTCTCTCTCTCGCTGTGTCCCTCACTCTCTCTTGCTGTGTCCCTCACTCTCTCTCTGTGTCCCTCACTCTCTCTCGCTGTGTCCCTCACTCTCTCTCTCTCTGTCCCTCACTCTCGCTGTGTCCCTCACTCTCTCTCGCTGTGTCCCTCACTCTCTCTCTCTGTGTCCCTCACTCTCTCTCGCTGTGCCCCTCACTCTCTCTCGCTGTGTCCCTCACTCTCTCTCTGTGTGTCCCTCACTCTCTCTCTCTGTGTCCCTCACTCTCTCTCGCTGTGCCCCTCACTCTCTCTCGCTGTGCCCCTCACTCTCTCTTGCTGTGTCCCTCACTCTCTCTCTCTTGCCTGAAGTGCCACAAATGTTGTCAAGTGCAGTGCGAGGCGTCCCTCAATGTTTCAGTCTTACTGAGAAACTGTCAGCCCACCGGACAACATTTCTGTACAATAGGATTGAAGCACAAGTTCAAATAGTTTTGTTTCAATGTTTAAAATACCCAGTCATTTTTCTGTGCAGCTTTCGGAATCTGTCAGTGGAATTTAGGTTATACAGGCAAATGTTAACAAGAGTATTGGGAACGGATTGGAAGTTTTGATGGAGATATTCCTGCATTATGGAAATGTGTGAGATCTATTTAGGGTTGTGGAATGGATTGATCAAAGGATGTATTTTTTTGTTATCTATATTAGACTGACAGCCTTGAAGATTCACAACTTCCATGTGCTGTGAGGAAGGATTGATTAACCAAGGCCTATTATTCAAATGCTTCAGACAAGTGACAAAACAACAGTAACAGAGAATATACAAACAGAGACAAGCAGACACCTGTAATCGGAGCTTAAACTTCACGTTTGAATGTGAAGGGCTGAAATAAACAAGAGTCCACCCTGGGATTCGGTGCAATTTAAGTTCTGCTTTTCCATAAAATAAATATAACTATCTGCAATGAAAAATTCCTTGGACAGGACAGAGGGATTTTGACTCTGTATTTAAGCACAGACAGTATTTGCGTTGTGAGTGTTTGATGGACAGTGTAGATGGAGCTTTACTCTGAAACACTGGAATTCAGTCTCAGGGCTGATTTAATCAAATGCTTCAGAATAATAATTGATATTGTACATCTCGTGTGTGTCTCAGTGACAGCTCTGAAACATGTACAGCACAATCTCATCCTGTTTCTGTGTCTCTCTCTGAAATTAGCTGGTCCATTTCCTAAATTACTCCTGACTAGATTTCAAAAGGGCTCCATTGCCTGTGAAGCAGTTTGTGATACCCAAAGGTTATGAAAAGTGCTTTAGAAAAGTCTGTCCCCAAGCTGCTGTGAGGATGTTCAGAGTCAGTGTGACTTGGGTCACACACAGGCCAGATACACCTCTCCAAGTTAAAGGTGGAGAATGGATCTCGCTCCATTTGAAAGATGTACTGACCCAGTCTGTCTGAGTTTGTGTCTGTGTGAGGTACGGGATTGCCTTGATCCCTGGAACAACTAGATAACAAAGACTCCTATGTCAGACTCCTATTTATCGACGACAGCTCAGCCTTCAACACCATCATTCCGACGAAACTCATCTCCAAACTCCGTCGCCTTGGCCTTGGCTCCTCCCTCTGCGACTGGATCCTGAACTTTCTAACCCACAGACCACAATCAGTAAGGATAGGCAACAACACCTCCTCCACGATCATCCTCAACACCGGTGCCCCACAAGGCTGTGTCCTCAGCCCCCTACTGTACTCCTTATACACCTCTGACTGTGCGGCCAAATTCCCCTCCAACCCGATTCTCAAATTTACTGATGACACCACCGTAGTGGGTCGGACTTCAAACAATGACGAGACAGAGTACAGGAATGAGATAGAGAATCTGGTGAACTGGTGCGACGACAATAATCTCTCCCTCAATGTCAACAAAATGAAGGAGATTGTCATCGACGTCAGGAAGCGTAGTGGAGAACATGCCCCTGTCCACATCAATGGGAAGGAAGTAGAAAGGGTCGAGAGCTTCAAGTTTTTAGGTGTCCAGATCACCAGCAGCCTGTCCTGGTCCCCCCAGGCCGACACTATAGTTAAGAAAGCCCACCAACGACTCTACTTTCTCAGAAGACTGAGGAAATTTGGCATGTCAGCTACGATCCTCACCAACTTCTCCCGATGCACCATGGACAGCATTCTTTCTGGGTGTATCACAGCTTGGTATGGAGCCCGCTCTGCCCAAGACCGCAGGAAACTACGAAAGGTGGTGAATGTAGCCCAGTCCATCACGCGAACCGGCCTCCCACCCATTGACTCTGTCTACAATTCCCGCTGCTTCAGAAAGGCAGCCAGCATAATTACGGACCCCAGGCACCCCGGACAGACTCTCTGCCACCTCCTCCCGTCAGGTAAAAGATAGCAAAGTTTGAGGTCACGTACCAACCGACACAAGAACAGCTTCTTCCCGAGCGCAATGAGACTTTTGAATGGACCTACCTCGTATTAAGTTGATCCTTTCGCTACACCTTGTTTTAACTGTCATATTATATTCTGCAGTCCCTCCTTCCTGATGCAGGGTTTGTACAGCAGGCAAGAAACACTACTTTTCACTGTATACTAATACCTGTGACAATAATAAATCAAATCAAATCAAATCAAAAAATGACAAAGGTCTTAACATTTAAATTTGTGCTGCATTTTTTGCGTACTTTTTTCAAAATAAGTTATCCCTTCCTGTTATTATTTCCTCTCTATGTCTTTGATCCATTCAGCACATCTTCATCTTACAGCAGCTCGCTGTCAGCACCATCTGGAGAGAAATTGTCCTGTCATTTCACGTTCACCTATCGGTGAGGGTAGCACGGTGCCAGAGCGCCGAGCACAGTTACGTCACAGCTCAAGGATTCTCAGGCTCGATTCCCGGCTTGGGTCACTGTCTGTGCGGAGTCTGCACCGTTCTCCCCGTGTCTGCGTGGGTTTCCTCCGGGTGCTCCCCTTTCCCCCCAGAATCGAAAGTTTGCAGGTTCGGTGAATTGGCCGTGAGAAATAGCCCTTCGTGTCCCAAAGGTTTCCGTGGGGTTACGGGGATAGGGTGGAGGTGTGGGCTGAAGTAGGACCGGTGCAGACTCGATGGGCTGAATGGCCTCCTTCTGCGCTGTAACTTAACTGATTCTGTAATCGACGCCGTAAACTCTCCATCAATGAATTTTCATGCTGCCCCTGGACCGTTTTATTTGGGCTTCTCACAGAAACCCCTCTTCAGCCTCTGTACCATTTTCTTATAGGTGCTGTGACGGATCGGAAGAAGAGAAACTCGGTTCACTTCCCTTACGCCACTTTCGCGTAAGTAGCAGTATTTAGAAATTTGTGTGGTCACATGATCATAGAATCATAGAACTTACAGTGCCGAAGGAGGACATTCAGCCCATCGAGTGTGCACAGGCTGTGGGAAAAGCAGACGACTCAACCTCAGGCGTCCAACCTATCCCCGTAACGTAGGAACCCGACCCAACCTTTTGAACACCAAGGGACAATTTATCACGGCCCATCCACCTAACCTGCACATCTTTGGACTGTGGGGAAACCGGAGTACCCGGAGGGAACCCACGCACACACGGGGAAAAAGAAAAAATTCCATGCAACGGTCTCGGATGGAATTGAACCACCCGAGGCCCGAATTGAACCTTGGGACCCTGGAGCTGTGAGGCAGCAGCGCGAACAACTGTGCCACCGTGCTCACGCGAGGGGACAAAAACATCGCAAACTCTATTTATGAACATACTGGAAGACTAATTTCTATCAAATTCATAGGTGCAGGTGAGGGAGCGGCCGGACGGGATAATTTTCCATAACCTCACACAAATAGTCATAATATATATAATGATTAAAATAATTATAAAAATCTTCTTTGTCACAAGTCGGCTTAACACTGCAATGAATTTACTGTGAAAAGCCCCTGGTCTCCACATTCCTAACTTTTGGGAATTGTGGGAAGGAACAGGAGCCCCCGCAGGACCCCCTCGTAGACAGGGAGAAAACGTGCATCCTCTCTACAGACAGTGACCCAATTCTGGATTCGAAACTGGGACCCTGATGGAAGGCGTGAGGAGCCGCAGTATGGGGCAGGTGTTCACAGCGTCACACACACTCACAGTGAGGCGGGGGAGTAGGAACCGGCTGGACGGGACAGATGTTCACAACGTCACACACACTCACAGTGAGGCGGGGGAGTAGGAACCGGCTGGATGGGCCAGATGTTCACAGCGTCACACACACTCACAGTGAGGCGGGGGAGTAGGAACCGGCTGGATGGGCCAGATGTTCACAACGTCACACACACTCACAGTGAGGCGGGGGAGTAGGAACCGGCTGGATGGGCCAGATGTTCACAACGTCACACACACTCACAGTGAGGCGGGGGAGTAGGAACCGGCTGGATGGGCCAGATGTTCACAACGCCACACACACTCACAGTGAGGCGGGGAGTAGGAACCGGCTGGATGGGCCAGATGTTCACAGCGTCACACACACTCACAGTGAGGCGGGGAGTAGGAACCGGCTGGATGGGCCAGATGTTCACAGCGTCACACACACTCACAGTGAGGCGGGGAGTCGGAACCGGCTGGATGGGCCAGATGTTCACAGCGTCACACACACTCACAGTGAGGCGGGGGAGTAGGAACCGGCTGGACGGGCCAGATGTTCACAGCGTCACACACACTCACAGTGAGGCGGGGGAGTAGGAACCGGCTGGATGGGCCAGATGTTCACAGCGTCACACACACTCACAGTGAGGCGGGGGAGTAGGAACCGGCTGGATGGGCCAGATGTTCACAGCGTCACACACACTCACAGTGAGGCGGGGAGTAGGAACCGGCTGGATGGGCCAGATGTTCACAGCGTCACACACACTCACAGTGAGGCGGGGAGTCGGAACCGGCTGGATGGGCCAGATGTTCACAGCGTCACACACACTCACAGTGAGGCGGGGGAGTAGGAACCGGCTGGACGGGCCAGATGTTCACAGCGTCACACACACTCACAGTGAGGCGGGGGAGTAGGAACCGGCTGGATGGGCCAGATGTTCACAGCGTCACACACACTCACAGTGAGGCGGGGGAGTAGGAACCGGCTGGACGGGCCAGATGTTCACAACGTCACACACACTCACAGTGAGGCGGGGGAGTAGGAACCGGCTGGATGGGCCAGATGTTCACAGCGTCACACACACTCACAGTGAGGCGGGGGAGTAGGAACCGGCTGGACGGGCCAGATGTTCACAGCGTCACACACACTCACAGTGAGGCGGGGGAGTAGGAACCGGCTGGATGGGCCAGATGATCACAACGCCACACACACTCACAGTGAGGCGGGGGAGTGGGAACCGGCTGGACGGGCCAGATGTTCACACCGTCACACACACTCACAGTGAGGCGGGGGAGTAGGAACCGGCTGGAAGGGCCAGATGATCACAACGTCACACACACTCACAGTGAGGCGGGGGAGTAGGAACCGGCTGGATGGGCCAGATGTTCACAACGTCACACACACTCACAGTGAGGCGGGGGAGTAGGAACCGGCTGGATGGGCCAGATGTTCACAACGTCACACACACTCACAGTGAGGCGGGGGAGTAGGAGTCGGCTGGACGGGCCAGATGTTCACAGCGTCACACACACTCACAGTGAGGCGGGGGAGTAGGAACCGGCTGGATGGGCCAGATGTTCACACCGTCACACACACTCACAGTGAGGCGGGGGAGTAGGAGTCGGCTGGACGGGCCAGATGTTCACAGTGTCACACACACTCACAGTGAGGCGGGGGAGTAGGAACCGGCTGGATGGGCCAGATGTTCACAGCGTCACACACACTCACAGTGAGGCGGGGGAATAGGAACCGGCTGGATGGGCCAGATGTTCACAGCGTCACGCACACTCACAGTGAGGCGGGGGAGTAGGAACCGGCTGGATGGGCCAGATGTTCACTACGTCACACACACTCACAGTGAGGCGGGGGAATAGGAACCGGCTGGATGGGCCAGATGTTCACAGCGTCACGCACACTCACAGTGAGGCGGGGGAGTAGGAACCGGCTGGATGGGCCAGATGTTCACAACGTCACACACACTCACAGTGAGGCGGGGAGCAGGAACCGGCTGGAAGGGCCAGATGTTCACAACGTCACACACACTCACAGTGAGGCGGGGGAGTAGGAACCGGCTGGATGGGCCAGATGTTCACAGCGTCACACACACTCACAGTGAGGCGGGGGAGTAGGAGTCGGCTGGACGGGCCAGATGTTCACAGCGTCACACACACTCACAGTGAGGCGGGGGAGTAGGAACCGGCTGGATGGGCCAGATGTTCACAGCGTCACACACACTCACAGTGAGGCGGGGGAGTAGGAGTCGGCTGGACGGGCCAGATGTTCACAGTGTCACACACACTCACAGTGAGGCGGGGGAGTAGGAACCGGCTGGATGGGCCAGATGTTCACAGCGTCACACACACTCACAGTGAGGCGGGGGAATAGGAACCGGCTGGATGGGCCAGATGTGCACAGCGTCACGCACACTCACAGTGAGGCGGGGGAGTAGGAACCGGCTGGATGGGCCAGATGTTCACTACGTCACACACACTCACAGTGAGGCGGGGGAATAGGAACCGGCTGGATGGGCCAGATGTTCACAGCGTCACGCACACTCACAGTGAGGCGGGGGAGTAGGAACCGGCTGGATGGGCCAGATGTTCACAACGTCACACACACTCACAGTGAGGCGGGGAGCAGGAACCGGCTGGAAGGGCCAGATGTTCACAACGTCACACACACTCACAGTGAGGCGGGGGAGTAGGAACCGGCTGGATGGGCCAGATGTTCACAGCGTCACACACACTCACAGTGAGGCGGGGGAGTAGGAACCGGCTGGATGGGCCAGATGTTCACAACGTCACACACACTCACAGTGAGGCGGGGAGCAGGTCCGGCTGGAAGGGCCAGATGTTCACAACGTCACACACACTCACAGTGAGGCGGGGGAGTAGGAACCGGCTGGATGGGCCAGATGTTCACAGCGTCACACACACTCACAGTGAGGCGGGGGAGTAGGAACCGGCTGGATGGGCCAGATGTTCACACCGTCACACACACTCACAGTGAGGCGGGGAGTAGGAACCGGCTGGATGGGCCAGATGTTCACACCGTCACACACACTCACAGTGAGGCGGGGGAGTAGGAACCGGCTGGATGGGCCAGATGTTCACAACGTCACACACACTCACAGTGAGGCGGGGGAGTAGGAACCGGCTGGATGGGCCAGATGTTCACAACGTCACACACACTCACAGTGAGGCGGGGGAGTAGGAACCGGCTGGATGGGCCAGATGTTCACAGCGTCACACACACTCACAGAGAGGCGGGGGAATAGGAACCGGCTGGATGGGCCAGATGTTCACAGCGTCACACACACTCACAGTGAGGCGGGGGAGTGGGAACCGGCTGGATGGGCCAGATGTTCACAACGTCACACACACTCACAGTGAGGCGGGGGAGTGGGAACCGGCTGGATGGGCCAGATGTTCACAACGTCACACACACTCACAGTGAGGCGGGGAGTAGGAACCGGCTGGATGGGCCAGATGTTCACAACGTCACACACACTCACAGTGAGGCGGGGAGTAGGAACCGGCTGGATGGGCCAGACGTTCACAACGTCACACACACTCACAGTGAGGCGGGGGAGTAGGAACCGGCTTGACGGGCCAGATGTTCACAACGTCACACACACTCACAGTGAGGCGGGGGAGTAGGAACCGGCTGGACGGGCCAGATGTTCACAGCGTCACACTCACTCACAGTGAGGCGGGGGAGTAGGGACCGGCTGGTTGGGCCAGATGTTCACAGCGTCACACACACTCACAGTGAGGCGGGGGAGTAGGAACCGGCTGGATGGGCCAGATGTTCACAACGTCACACACACTCACAGTGAGGCGGGGGAGTAGGAACCGGCTGGATGGGCCAGATGTTCACAGCGTCACACACACTCACAGTGAGGCGGGGGAGTGGGAACCGGCTGGACGGGCCAGATGTTCACAGCGTCACACACACTCACAGTGAGGCGGGGGAGTAGGAACCGGCTGGATGGGCCAGATGTTCACAGTGTCACACACACTCACAGTGAGGCGGGGAGTAGGAACCGGCTGGATGGGCCAGATGTTCACAGCGTCACACACACTCACAGTGAGGCGGGGGAGTAGGAACAAGCTGGATGGGCCAGATGTTCACAGCGTCACACACACTCACAGTGAGGCGGGGGAGTAGGAACCGGCTGGATGGGCCAGATGTTCACAGTGTCACACACACTCACAGTGAGGCGGGGGAGTAGGAACCGGCTGGATGGGCCAGATGTTCACAGTGTCACACACACTCACAGTGAGGCGGGGAGTAGGAACCGGCTGGATGGGCCAGATGTTCACAACGTCACACACACACAGTGAGGCGGGGGAGTAGGAACCGGCTGGATGGGCCAGATGTTCACAACGTCACACACACTCACAGTGAGGCGGGGGAGTAGGAACCGGCTGGATGGGCCAGATGTTCACAGTGTCACACACACTCACAGTGAGGCGGGGGAGTGGGAACCGGCTGGATGGGCCAGATGTACACAGCGTCACACACACTCACAGTGAGGCGGGGGAGTAGGAACCGGCTGGATGGGCCAGATGTTCACTACGTCACACACACTCACAGTGAGGCGGGGGAATAGGAACCGGCTGGATGGGCCAGATGTTCACAGCGTCACGCACACTCACAGTGAGGCGGGGGAGTAGGAACCGGCTGGATGGGCCAGATGTTCACAACGTCACACACACTCACAGTGAGGCGGGGGAGTGGGAACCGGCTGGATAGGCCAGATGTTCACAGCGTCACACACACTCACAGTGAGGCGGGGGAGTCGGAACCGGCTGGATGGGCCAGATGTTCACAACGTCACACACACTCACAGTGAGGCGGGGGAGTAGGAACCGGCTGGATGGGCCAGATGTTCACAGCGTCACACACACTCACAGTGAGGCGGGGGAGTAGGAACCGGCTGGATGGGCCAGATGTTCACAACGTCACACACACTCACAGTGAGGCGGGGGAGTAGGAACCGGCTGGACGGGCCAGATGTTCACAGCGTCACACACACTCACAGTGAGGCGGGGGAGTAGGAACCGGCTGGATGGGCCAGATGTTCACAACGTCACACACACTCACAGTGAGTCGGGGGAGTAGGAACCGGCTGGATGGGCCAGATGTTCACAACGTCACACACACTCACAGTGAGGCGGGGGAGTGGGAACCGGCTGGATGGGCCAGATGTTCACAACGTCACCCACACTCACAGTGAGGCAGGGGAGTAGGAACCGGCTGGACGGGCCAGATGTTCACAACGTCACACACACACACAGTGAGGCGGGGGAGTAGGAACCGGCTGGACGGGCCAGATGTTCACAGCGTCACACACACTCACAGTGAGGCGGGGGAGTAGGAACCGGCTGGACGGGCCAGATGTTCACAACGTCACACACACTCACAGTGAGGCGGGGGAGTAGGAACCGGCTGGACGGGCCAGATGTTCACAACGTCACACACACACACAGTGAGGCGGGGGAGTAGGAACCGGCTGGACGGGCCAGATGTTCACAACGTCACACAAACACACAGTGAGGCGGGGGAGTAGGAACCGGCTGGACGGGCCAGATGTTCACAACGTCACACACACACACAGTGAGGCGGGGGAGTAGGAACCGGCTGGACGGGCCAGATGTTCACAGCGTCACACACACTCACAGTGAGGCGGGGGAGTAGGAACCGGCTGGACGGGCCAGATGTTCACAGCGTCACACACACTCACAGTGAGGCGGGGGAGTAGGAACCGGCTGGATGGGCCAGATGTTCACAACGTCACACACACTCACAGTGAGTCGGGGGAGTAGGAACCGGCTGGATGGGCCAGATGTTCACAACGTCACACACACTCACAGTGAGGCGGGGGAGTGGGAACCGGCTGGATGGGCCAGATGTTCACAACGTCACCCACACTCACAGTGAGGCAGGGGAGTAGGAACCGGCTGGACGGGCCAGATGTTCACAACGTCACACACACACACAGTGAGGCGGGGGAGTAGGAACCGGCTGGATGGGCCAGATGTTCACAACGTCACACACACTCACAGTGAGGAGGGGGAGTGGGAACCGGCTGGATGGGCCAGATGTTCACAGCGTCACACACACTCACAGTGAGGCGGGGGAGTGGGAACCGGCTGGATGGGCCAGATGTTCACAACGTCACACACACTCACAGTGAGGCAGGGGAGTAGGAACCGGCTGGATGGGCCAGATGTTCACAACGTCACACACACTCACAGTAGCTGGCGGATGACGAGCCCAGTGGATGGGGCAGGAGTTGACAACCTCACACACACACTGACAATAAGTTGGAAGGTGTAAAAAGAAATATACAGCACAGGAACAGACCCTTCGGCCCTCCAAGCCCGTACCGACCATGCTGCCCGACTAAACTACAATCTTCTACACTTCCTGGGTCCGTATCCCTCTATTCCCATCCTATTCATATTTTGTCAAGTTGCCCCTTAAATGTCACTATCGTCCCTGCTTCCACCACCTCCTCCGGTAGCGAGTTCCAGGCACCCACTACTACCCTCTGCGTAAAAAACTTGCCTCGTACATCTACTCTAAACCTTGCCCCTCTCACCTTAAACCTGTGCCCCCTAGTAATTGACCCCTCTACCCTGGGGAAAAGCCTCTGACTATCTACTCTGTCGATGCCCCTCGTAACTTTGTAGACCTCTATCAGGTCGCCCCTCAACCTCCTTCGTTCCAGTGAGAACAAACCGAGTTTATTCAACCGCTCCTCATAGCTAATGCCCTCCATACCAGGCAACATTCTGGTAAATCTCTTCTGCACCCTCTCTAAATCCTTCACATCCTTCTGGTAGTGTGGCGACCAGAATTGAACACTATACTCCAAGTGTGGCCTCAGGTTCTATACAGCTGCAACATGACTTGCCAATTCTTCTCCTCAATGCCCCGGCCAATGAAGGCAAGCATGCCGTATGCCTTCTTGACTACCTTCTCCACCTGTGTTGCCCCTTTCAGTGACCTGTGGACCTGTCCACCTCGATGTCTCTGACTTTCAATACTCTTGAGGGTTCTACAATTCACTGTATATTCCCTACCTGCATTTGACCTTCCAAAATGCATTCCCTCACATTTGTCCAGATTAAACTCCATCTGCCATCTCTCCGCCCAAGTCTCCACACGATCTAAATACTGTTGTATCCTCTGACAGTCCTCATCGCTATCCGCAATTCCACCAACCTTTGTGTCGTCTGCAAACTTACTAATCAGATCAGTTACATTATCCTCCGAATCATTTATGTATACAATGAACAGCAAAGGTCCCAGCACTGATCCCTGCGGAACACCACTGGTCACAGCCCTCCAATTAGAAAAGCATCCTTCCATTGCTACTCTCTGCCTTCTATGACCTAGCCAGTTCTCATAGAATTTACAGTGCAGAAGGTGGCCATTCAGCCCATCGAGTCTGCACCGGCTCTTGGATAGAGCACCCTACCCAAGGTCAACACCTCTATCCTATCCCCATAACCCAGTAACCCCACCCAACACTAAGGGCAATTTTGGACACTAAGGGCAATTTATCATGGCCAATCCACCTAACCCGCGCATCTTTGGACTGTGGGAGGAAACCGGAGCACCCGGAGGAAACCCACGCGCACACGGAGAGGATGTGCAGACTCCGCACAGACAGTGACCCAAGCCGGAATTGAACCTGGGACCCTGGAGCTGTGAAACAATTGTGCTATCCACAATGCTACCGTGCTGCCCGCTGTTTCCACCTTGGCAGCTCACCCCTGATACTATGTGACTTCACCTTTTGTACCAGTCTGCCATGAGGGACCTTGTCAAAGGCCTTACTGAAGTCCATATAGACAACATCTACTGCCCTACCTGCATAAATCATCTTTGTGACCTCTTCTAAAAACTTTATCAATTGAGTGAGACACGACCTCCCCTTCACAAAACTATCCTCTCTCACTAATACGTCCATTTGCTTCTAAATCGGAGTAGATCCTGTCTCGAAGAATTCTCTCCAGTAATTTCCCTACCACTGAAGTAAGGCTCACCGGCCTGTAGTTCCCTGGATTATCCTTGCTACCCTTCTTAAACACAGGAACAACATTGGCTATTCTCCAGTCCTCGGGGACATCACCTGAAGACTGTGAGGATCCAAAGATTTCTGTCAAGGCCTCAGCAATTTCCTCTCCAGCCTCCTTCAGTATTCTGGGGTAGATCCCATCAGGCCCTGGGGACTTATCTCCCAGACTATCTACACACCCTTCTCCAGACTCAACATCCACTAATTCCTTCTCTTTGGTGAATACTGATGCAAAGTATTCATTTAGTACCTCGCCCATTTCCTTGGCTTCACACATAGATTCCCTTGCCTATCCTTCAGTGGGCCAATCCGTTCCCTGGCTACCCTCTTGCTTTTTATGTACGTGGAAAAAGCCTTGGGATTTTCCCGAATTAGTCGTTCGGGGCGGTTGGACAGAGTACTTGTCCACAACCTCACACACTCACAATACAGTCGGCTGATATGCCTTTGGGAGGGGCAACTCTGCACCACATCAATCCCCTCACGCTGAGGTGGAGGGAGTTGTGACGAGGGCGGTTGGACCCGGCAGTTGTTCTGAACCTCACACTCACTCTCAATAATATGGGTGGCGTTCTGAGGCCGCGGTTGTATGGGGAATTGTTCTCAACCTCACACTCTCAGAACATATTGGATATGGTGTCGTGTGGATTGAACCGGGAAATAGTTCACAACTTCACACACATGATCACTATCAGTTGAAGAGGACGGTGAGGTTGTGGCGGCGGAACACTTGTTCCCCAATTCACACACTAACACTCTCACAGTCATTTCGAAGGGCAGACTTAGGAACGCTTGTACGTGCTAGTTTTTCACAACCTCATACGCACTCACAGTAAAGTAGGGAGGTGATGAGGAGGTCATGTGGTGGGTTCATAGTTCACAACCTCACACATCTGTTCACAATAACGTGGAGGGTGTGGAGAGTGGGTGGACAGAAGTGTTCGGTGTTCACAACCTCACACACACACATTCACAATATGGTGGCGATGGTGAGGGGGGCCCGGACGGGGCAATTGTTCACACAGTTACAATCAGGTGGAGGTGTTGTTCAATGGGAGACGGATATTTTGCAACCACTGAAAAAAACAATAAAATATCCAGAAGAAAGAAGAATCAGACAACTTGCCTCAAAGGCTACCGTCCGTTGGCCTTGACATCGATCGAAGTGAAGTGCTTCGAGAGTTTGGCCATGAAGCACATCAACACCACACTCCTCGGATGCCTCGATCCACGACAATTTGCATAGTGCCG
The DNA here is from genome assembly GCF_047496885.1 of Scyliorhinus torazame. Lineage (NCBI taxonomy): Eukaryota > Metazoa > Chordata > Chondrichthyes > Carcharhiniformes > Scyliorhinidae > Scyliorhinus > Scyliorhinus torazame. The sequence goes on from NW_027307823.1 coordinate 492,893, forward strand.
TAACCGGTCCTCAGCAGACGCCATCTCACTGGCCCGACACTCATCCCTGGAACATCTCCACAACAAGGACTCCTACGTCAGTCTCATATTCATTGACTAACGCTCCGCTTTCGGACACAATCATTCTGACCTTCTCCGCGATTGTTCTCATTACCGGTGCCCAGAAGGCTGCGTGCTTAGCCCCGTACGACACTACCTATACAGCCAGGACGTGTGGCAATATGTGGCTCCAACTCCATTTAAAGTTTGCTGCTCGGTCAGATCTCGAACAACGATAAGTCATAATACGGGAGGGGGATAGAGAATCCAGTAGAGTGGTGCAGCGACAACAATCTCTCCCTCAATGACGGGAAACTAAAGATCTGGTCATTGTTTTTAGGAAGCTAAGTACTGTACACACTACTGTGTGCATCAGCGGGGCCGAGGTGGAGATGGTTGATAGCTTCAAATTCCTTGTTGCGCACATCACCAAAAATCTGTCTGCTCCAAGCACGTCGACGCTACCACTAAGAAATCACAACAGGGCCTATACTTCCTCATGAAACTGTGGAAATTCGGCATGTCCCCACTGACTCTTACCAACGTTTACAGGTGCAGCATCGAACGCATCCTATCTGGCTGCATTGCAGCGTTGTGTCGCAATTGCTCAGCCTAAGACCGCAAGAAACATCGAAGAGTCGTGAACACCGCCTCGTCCATCAGGCGAACCCACCTCCCATCCATTGCCTGTATCTACCGCTGCCTTGGGAAAGCGGGCAGCATAATCAAAGAGCCATCCAACCAGCTTACTAACTGCAAACTTTTGCCATCGGTCAGGAGATACAAAAGTCTGAGAACACGCAGAAACAGATTCAAATACAGCTTCTTCCCCGCTGTTACTGGACTGCGAAACGACCCTCTTCTGGGCTGATCTGATTAATACTACTCCTGGATGCTTCACTCGATGCCGCTGTCTCGGTATTTGCAGTGTGGACCTTTCGTTGCCCCATTAACGGACTTTGGTTTCTTCTCATCGACTAAATGATCTGTTAGATCTGGAATAGAGAATTCATTGTAACTGTCCCTCGGTACACGTTACAACAAACAAATCCAAATCCTATCCGGAGTCCAGATATTAAATATCTTGAAACTGGTGAAATTATGACAGATGGAGTGTTTATTACTTGAATTATTTAATTATTTTCTGTCGAAGATCAGTCACCTGTTAACGTAATTTATCCCAATAATGAGAGTGAACTCGAACTCACTGCTTGGTCGAATAAACAATTAACTCATTCATTCATTACCTGTTTGTTCATTATGTTGAAGTTCAACAAACTTTACAACCAATTATTATTTCGCAACATCAATAGAAAATTGTTTTTCAGTCCATTAAACACAGCAAATGACTGAAAACATTTCATTGCATCTTTGACTGTGATTGCCGCAGGATTGTTCATTCCAACAATCACAGACCGTTTCTCATTATTGTTTATACAATAATGAAATGGAGATTGTTATTCAGTGGAATAGAATCTGTAATTCCTGACCACACAACGATAATAACATCAATTAAACATGCATTTGTTCAGCTCACAATCCCAATCAATGGGGTTCTCCCTGGGCAGGATCCTCCCCTTCGCCGGCAGCGCCCCCATGTCCGCGGGTTTCCCCACGCCGTGGGGAGGCCACAACGGGAAACTCACTGACCGGCTGCGGGAATGGGGAATGCCGCGCGCAGCTTCGGAAACCGGACCTGATGGAACTGAGAACCAAAGACAGACCATTAAAACGCTGATAATATTCCGACAGAATGCTCATGGGAAGGAACTGATTCCATTCAATCCATTGATCACCAACGATATGTATTAATTTTTTTAACTTGCTACAATAATATGCATTTTGAAATATTTTGCATGTCGCTGACACTAACAATTATATCTCAGGTTTTAATTCCAGTAATCATTGTTGTGACATGAGCCAACGGGGTCTCGGTCTTCCAGCGCGAGATGGACCGAATGGTTGACCGGTACGGTTTACGGGCAACATTCCCGTATCTCTATAATGTCACCGTCTGCGGCCACGACCAGCAGGACCACGACACCAACCTCCGAACATTTCTCCAGACCGCTAAAATCCTTAACCTGACGTACAACAAGGATAAATGCGTGTTTAGCACCGACTGTCTAGCCATCCTCGGCTACAAGTTGCGAAATGGAGTTATAGGCCCCGACCCTGCACGCATGCGCCCCCTTATGGAGTTCCCCCTCCCTCACTGCTCCAAGGCCCTGAAATGTTGCCTGGGCTACTATGCCCAGTGGGTCCCCAACTACGCGGAAAAGCCCCGTCCCCGATCCAACCCACAGTTCTTCCCCTGTCAATCGAGGCCCGCCAGGCCTTCAGCCGCACCAAAGCAGACATTGCAAAGGCCACGATGCGCGCCATCGATGAGTCCCTCCCCTTCCAGCTCGAGAGCGATGCGTCCGACGTAGCTCTGGCGGCCACCCTCAACCAAGCGGGCAGACCCGTGGCCTTCTTCTCCCGTATCCTCCATGCCTCCGAAATCCGCCACTCCTCAGTCGAAAAGGAGGCCCAGGCCATAGTGGAAGCTGTGCAACATTGGAGGCATTACCTGGCCGGCAGGAGATTCACTCTCCTCACTGACCAACGGTCGGTTGCATTGATGTTCGATAATGCACAGCGGGGCAAGATAAAACACGACAAGTTCTTGCAGTGGAGGATCGAGCTCTCCACCTACAACTCCGAGATCTTGTATCGTCCCGGGAAGCTAAACGAACCTCCTGACGCCCTGTCCCACGGCACATGTGCCACCGAACAAGTGGACCGCCTCCGAGCCCTCCACGAGGACCTCTGCCACCCGGGGGCCACTCGCCTTTTCCATTTTGTCAAGACCCGCAACCTGCCCTACTCCATCGAGGAGGTCAGGACAGCCACCAGGGACTGCCAAATCTGCGCGGAGTGCAAACCGCACTTCTACCGGCCAGAGAGGGCACACCTGATAAAGGCTTCCCGTCCCTTTGAACGCCTCAGCATGGACTTCAAAGGCCCTCTCCACTCCACCGACCGCAACACGTACTTCCTGAACGTGATTGACGAGGACTGTTCCCGTTCGCCATCCCCTGCCCCGACATGACCGCAAAGACCGTTATCAAGGCCCTCCAGGGTATCTTTACACTGTTCGCGTTCCCCGCTTACATACACAGTGATAGGGGGTCCTCCTTTATGAGCGACGAACTGCGTCAATTCCTACTCAGCAAGGGCATCGCCTCGAGCAGGACGACCAGTTACAACCCCCGGGGTAACGGACAGGTAGAGAGGGAGAACGGAACCGTCTGGAAGACCGTCCTACTGGCCCTACAGTCCAGGAACCTCCCAGTCTCCCGCTGGCAAGAAGTCCTCCCGGATGCCCTCCACTCCATCCGGTCACTGCTTTGTACCACCACCAACCAGACACCTCACGAACGTCTCCTTGTCTTCCCCAGGAAGTCCTCCTCTGGGACCTCGCTCCTGACCTGGCTGGCAGCACCCGGTCCCATCCTGCCCTGAAAACACGTGTGGGCGCACAAGTCGGACCCATTGGTCGAGAGGGTCCATCTGCTCCACGCTAACCCCAGTACGCCTATGAGACATACCCCGACGGCCGACAAGATACGGTCTCCCTATGGGACCTGGCGCCCGCCGGAACCCCATGTACATTCCAGCCGCCAGTCCCACCCTCCCCTCCACGGCAGCACCTTCCCGGAGGATCGGCCCTTCCATCGGCCCCGCCGAGGACCCCCCCACACCCACCGACGCCCCCTTCCAGGTCAACCGTTTTCCCCACCAGCGCCGTCGAGGAGTGCCGAAGCAGCCATGGAGATGGAAGCCACGCTCCCGGAGTCTCAGACGCCCGAGCCTCCACCGGAGTCAGAAAAAGCTCCGACGGTCAGAGAGGACGGCCAGGGCCCCCGATCGACTGATTGCTTCATTTTAATTGTAATCTGTAAATAGAAACCATCGAATGTACACAGCTATCAGACTTGGAAATAGTTACTAAACACTGTACGGAGGTATCACAGTATCTCCATAACTAATTATACCACGGTGCCATGTTTTGTAGTTTCAGGCCACCACCCCCGCCGGACTCTTTTTTAACAGGGGGTGAATGTGGTATTATAGGTATTACGGTACCTGATAGGCTGAAGCACCATTGGTGGAAACTGAATGCTTTCTATTGGTTAGAATGTATGAAAGCTCCGCCCTGCTAGGCGGGGTATAAGAGCCCGTGCCGCCCCAGCCATGAGCTGCTGGGGGAAACGTCCAGCTTATTAAAGCCTTCAGTTGGACGACAACCTCGCTTTAGTGGTCATTGCTCGTGCATCAGGGTGCAAAGGAGATTCACCAGGATGCTGCCTGGTTTGCAGGATGGGTCTTATGAGGGAAGTTTGAGGGAGCTAGGGCTTTTGTCTTTGGAGCGGAGGAGGATGAGAGGCGACTGAATAGAGGTTTATAAGAAAATGAGGGGGATAGATAGAGTGGGCGTTCAGAGACTATTTCCTCGGGTGGATGTAGCTGTTACAAGGGGGCATAACGAGAAGATTCAGGGTGGGAGATATAGGAGGGATGTCCGAGGTAGGTTCTTTACTCAGAGAGTGGTTAGGGTGTGGAATGGACTGCCTGCTGTGAGAGTGCAGTCGGACACTTTAGGAACTTACAAGCGGTTATTGGATAGTCACATGGAGCACACCAGAATGACAGGGAGTGGGATAGCTTGATCTTGGTTTCGGACAAGGCTCGGCACAACATCGAGGGCCGAAGGGCCTGTTCTCTGCTGTACTGTTCTATGTTCTATTCCAAGTGTTTACTGTTTATGGAGAGAGAGAGAAAAAGACGGGGGGGAGGAGGTAGAGAGAGTGACTGGTAGAGACAGAAAGGCAGGAGCGGAGGGAGAGAGAGAGGTAAAGAGAGAGAGACAGTCAGAGAGAGAGGGAGAGAGAGAGACAGATTGAGGGAGAGACTGGCAGAGATATAAAGACAGGGACGGAGAGAGAGGTAAAGAGAGGGAGAGAGACAGTCAGAGAGAGAGAGACAGACAGTCAGAGAGAGAGAGAGGGAGAGAGAGGGAGGGAGAGACTGGCAGAGATATAAACGCAGGGACGGAGGGAGAGAGAGAGAGGTAAAGAGAGAGAGAGACAGACAGTCAGAGTGAGAGAGGGAGAGACAGTGATGGAGAGACTGGCAGAGACATAAACGCAGGGACGGAGGGAGAGAGACAGAGGTAAAGAGAGAGAGAGAGAGACAGTCAGAGAGAGAGAGAGGGAGAGAGAGGGAGGGAGAGACTGGCAGAGACATAAACGCAGGGACGGAGGGAGAGAGAGAGAGAGGTAAAGAGAGAGGGAGAGAGACAGGCAGAGAGAGAGAGAGACAAAGCGAGGGAGAGACTGGCAGAGACAGAAAGGCAGGAGCGGAGGGAGAGGGAGAGAGGTAAAGAGAGAGAGAGACAGTCAGAGAGAGAGAGAGGTAAAGAGAGAGGGAGAGAGACAGGCAGAGAGAGAGAGGTAAAGCGAGAGAGAGAGAGAGACAGTCAGAGAGAGAGAGTGAGGGAGAGACTGGCAGAGACATAAACGCAGGGACGGAGGGAGAGAGAGAGAGAGGTAAAGAGAGAGGGAGAGAGACAGGCAGAGAGAGAGAGAGACAAAGCGAGGGAGAGACTGGCAGAGAGAGAAAGGCAGGAGCGGAGGGAGAGAGAGAGAGGTAAAGAGAGAGAGAGACAGTCAGAGAGAGAGGGAGAGAGAGAGACAGATTGAGGGAGAGACTGGCAGAGATATAAAGACAGGGACGGAGAGAGAGGTAAAGAGAGAGAGAGAGACAGTCAGAGAGAGGGAGAGAGAGAGACAGATTGAGGGAGAGACTGGCAGAGATATAAAGGCAGGGACGGAGGGAGAGAGAGAGGTAAAGAGAGAGAGAGAGACAGTCAGAGAGAGAGAGACAGACAGTCAGAGAGAGAGAGAGAGAGGGAGGGAGAGACTGGCAGAGATATAAACGCAGGGACGGAGGGAGAGAGAGAGAGGTAAAGAGAGAGAGAGACAGACAGTCAGAGTGAGAGAGGGAGAGACAGTGATGGAGAGACTGGCAGAGACATAAACGCAGGGACGGAGGGAGAGAGACAGAGGCAAAGAGAGAGAGAGAGAGACAGTCAGAGAGAGAGAGAGAGGTAAAGCGAGAGAGAGAGACAGTCAGAGAGAGAGAGAGAGAGAGAGACAGTCAGAGAGAGAGAGAGAGAGAGTGAGGGAGAGACTGGCAGAGACATAAACGCAGGGACGGAGGGAGAGAGAGAGGTAAAGAGAGAGAGAGAGACAGTCAGAGGGAGAGAGAGAGAGTGAGGGAGAGACTGGCAGAGACATAAACCTCCCCACCCGGATAGGATCACATTGCTGTCTGTGGGATCTTGCTGTGCACCACTGGCCTGCAGCCTTCCCTGGACTGTCAGCTTAGTGACCACACACAATGTCAAATTAAACTAGTTCATGGACTGTAAAGCACCTTTGGGGGGGGGGGGGGGGGGGGAGGGGACATAACCTAACCCTCCCCTGCCCCACCCCCCTGAGACTGGGAGCAGGGCACTGACTCCACACTGGAGACCCCCATATACTGTGTGCCTACCCCCCCCCCCCACCTCCCCATCCCCTCTTTGACCCTCCCACCAAACTCCACCTCTATTCTGTTCTCTATTCCTGTTTCCCTCGCTCTCTCCCCTCCCTCGCCACTCTCTCTTCACCCATTTCTCTGACTCGGGGAGTAAGACGGGGAAAGAGACAGAGAATCTGACAAGCAGAAATTTTGTCAAAGTCAATTCAAACGCTGCCCTGGGCTTTTCCACACACAACACTGACGTTCCAGTAAAACACGGGCACTCTGCAATTGGCCAATTGTCTCATTGAAGTGAAATGAAAGTCCCTCTTTGAAACTGGCAGTGAGGTGGGGGGAGTGGGGGAAAGTTTGGAGACTTTGGAGAACTCGGTGACTGAATTACCCCCCCCCCAGCCCAGCCTGCCCCCCCCCAGCCTGCCCCAGACACACACACACACACACATGCACCCCCCTCCCCATCACCAACACTTCACTAATCAGCCCATCTTCAGCACAGGAGATACTCTGGGATTAGAAACAGTCCCTGACACTGCCTCGCATTTACAACTTCAATCCCAGCACCTGGGCAACATTAGGAAAGGCGGTGTGTTCACGTTTACATGTTGCAGTGTGCACAGCAAGATCCCACAATAAATAAACATGATGGATACAGGAGCCCAGTCCATATCCTGTGTCTCTTAACAACCTCCCACTCAACCTCCCCCCCCCCCCCACACACACACACATTCCCCACCCCCGCCAGCCCCCCATTCAAATAACGACAAATCACATTGGTGTTTCTATCATTTTATTGGAAGAGGAAATATAGAGAGAGGTAGCCGGAGAGAGAGAGAGAGGCTTGTGGTGGGGGAGGGGGGAGGTGCGGTGGGGAAAAAAGAGACAGGGAATTTCTCCCACACCCCCTCTCATTTTCTCACAGGGCTTCTTTCCCTCAGGAGACATTTTCAAATCGACTGTCTCAGGGCTGTAGTTTGTGTAAAATCGCACTTTCTAAAACACAATGTAACTGGGCCCAGCTTGACTGCACACAGCAGAACCCCACCCACAGACCCTTTCCTTTTCACTGTATCTCTCTCTGTCTTTCTCTCTCCACCTCTCTTTTTCTCTCCATCTCCCTCCGACCTCTCTCTCCCCTCTCTTTTCCTCTCGCTCTCCCTCCACCCTCTCTCTGTTTTCCCTTTCCCTCTCTCTTATCTCTCGACAAATCGCATTGGGATTTTCTTTTACATTTACTACAAGGTGAAATAGAGAAAGAAATGGCTGGAAAGAGGGAGAGGTTGGAAAGAGGGAGAGATTGGGAAGAGGGAGAGATTGGAAAGAGGGAGAGATTGGGAAGGAGGGAGAGATTGGGAAGGAGGGAGAGATTGGAAAGAGAGAGAGATTGGAAAGAGGGAGAGATAGAAAGCTGGAGGGACAGAGACAGGGATATTTCACCACAAAACCCCCTCCGAAATCCTTCCAATGCCACCGCCCTGTCTAAAACACAAACACCACTGGGATTGAGGTCAAATCTTTACCCAGGCTGCGGCCTATTCATTTCACACCCACTCCCTCACCCCCTCCCGACTGCTTCACACTCAGACAACTAGTTTAATTTCAAATGTGTGTGGTCTCTAAGTTGAAGTTTAGGAAATGCAGCAGGCCATTGATGCACAGCAGGATCCCACAACCAGCAATGTGATCCTGTCAGGGACAGGCAAGTGAGCGGGGAGGGGGGGGGGGACATATTCCTTCCATTGCCTGCTATATTTGTTCTTCCATCTCCCCCTGCCCCCCCCTAAACTCCCCCCCCCCGTGAACACCATGGGTATTCCCAGTCTGGAGACACATCCACTGTCCCCAGAAAGAGAGAAACTCCCCTCTTTAAACTGGGAAACCCACTGCCCGGTCCGTTTAGAGACTTTTTAAAGTCTCCCTCCCACCATTTATTTCTATTCTTTTCCCAAATCAGGGTATCCCCAGAAAGAAGAGATGAGACTCCCCATTGCAGTTTGTGGGGTGGTTTTCATAGATTAAAGGTTTAAAGAGACACTAAAATGCTGGAGAGAGATGGACAGATAGTGGCAGAACGCTGGGGAGACAGAGAGAGAGGGAGACAAGAATGGAAAGAAGGTAGAGAGGGAGAGAAAGCCTCTCTTTTTCACAGCCTCCCTCTCCCTTCATGCTCTCTCTGTCTTTCTCCTCTCCCTCTCTCTAATCTCCCTCACACCCCTCCCCACACTCTTTCCGTACTCCGCGCTCTGTCTCCCCCTCACCCCAGTACCCCAGTAGTTGGGAAGGAGAGAGAGAGAGAGTCAGGCACAGGAATCCAACACTCACAACAACAGTAACCTGAATTCAAATGGCCCCCTGCCAATTTAATTTCTCCCTCATATTTATGTCTCGGCCTAAAATACAGGCTTCATTCCAGAATTATACCCGCTTCAAGTTAAGGGACTGTTATTCCGAGCCATCGAGATTACTTTACAGTCAATGAATTTGTTTTGAAAGTGACCCCACTATTTTTTTATTGTTTAATTTTTTGAAAATAAATTTAAAATACCCAATTCATTTTTTCCAATTAAGGGGCAATTTAGGGTGGCCAATTCACCAACGTAGCACACCTTTGGGTTGTGGGGGTGAAACACACGCAGACACGGGGAGAATGTGCAAACTCCACACGGACACTGACGGGATCGAACCTGGGACCTCGGCGCCGTGAGGCTGCAGTGCTAACCCACTGCGCCACCCTGCTGCCCTAAAGTGACCCCAATATTATTAATTTTGTGAATTCTGCTGGCAACGTGTACACAGGGAGATCGCCAAAATGATAACACTTTGCAAATTGAGTTCAGAATTTCTGATCTGGGATTTCTCTATCTCTCTCTGTTTCTACACCATTGTTGCACTGTACAAACTGACAGCAGTATTGATTGCACAGTAAGATCCCACACGCAGCAGTGTGATCCTGGCTGAATATCCCCTCAGTCCCCTGTGAAATCGGTTCAGCAACTCACTCATTCCCAATTCCTTAAAATGTGAGACCTTCGAACCCACTTTGCAGTCCGTGTGCTATTTTAATTTAAGAGTTGAGATCTCAATTACTTTGCGGGCAAAGGCCACAGGCCTGTGCGTGAACAGCAAGATCCCACAGCAGCAGCAATGTGAACCTAACCAGGCGGGATGCTGTATTTCCTCTCCCCCCGCCCACCCCCCTCACTCCTGCTACGAGCTCCAGTCCCCCCTGGATCTAAACCCTTTCCTCCCCCCTCATCCTGTGTGTGTGGATTGGACCCAGTCTAAAGAACTCCCTTCAATCCTCTGAAAGAGTTAAACTGCCTCTCAAAACTGAGAAAAACCTTTTTAAAACAAAATCCATTGGTACACAGAAAGATCCCAGAAGGTGCAGTCAGCAGTGTTGAGTGTCGTTTAAAATAGCTAACAGGTTATACAGAGAGTGATCGGGGCTCAGAGAATGAAATCCAACCCCTCCCTCTCTTTCGGGACACCCAGATTTAAAAGAACCCTGTTATTTTGGGTTCATAAACAAAATTTAGACAGCTTCATATTGCAGGTTTTTAATTTGCTCTTTGTCACCCACCAAACGGTTAATGTGTTTGTGTCTAAGTGCAAGGCCGGGGCGGCAATAAAGAGACAACTCACGTGAGTGCGGCCTGTGGAGTAGGCCTCAGTCCATCCACTTGTCCTCTGGAGAATAGCCCTTGTCCAAAGATTCCTGCTCACATTGCAGATGTGGTATACCTGGATTTCCAGAAAGCTTTTGACAAGGTGCCACACAAAAGGTTGCTGCATAAACTAAAGATGCATGGCATTGAGGGTAAAGTGGTAGCATGGGTAGAGGATTGGTTAACTAACAGAAAGCAGAGAGTGGGGATAAATGGGTGTTTCTCTGGTTGGCAACGTGTAACTAGTGGGGTCCCTCAAGGATCAGTGTTGGGCCCGCAATTGTTCACAATTTACATAGATGATTTGGAGTTGGGGACCAAGTGCAATGTGTCAAAGTTTGCAGACGACACTAAGATGAGTGGTAAAGCAAAAAGTGCAGAGGATACCGGAAGTCTGCAGAAGGATTTGGATAGGTTAGGTGAATGGGTTAGGGTCTGGCAGATGGAATTCAATGTTGCCAAGTGTGAGGCTATCCATTTTGGGAGGAATAACAGAGGAATGGTTTATTATTTAAACGGTAAGATGTTAAAACATGCTGCTGTGCAGAGAGACCTGGGTGTGCTGGTGCACGAGTCGCAAAAAGTTGGTGTGCAGGTGCAACAGGTGATTAAGAAGGCTAATCGAGTTTTGTCTTTCGTTGCTGGAGGAGGGAGTTCAAGACTAGGGAGGTTATGCTGCAATTGTATAGGGTGTTGGTGAGGCCACATCTGGAGTATTGTGTTCAGTTTTGGTCTCCTTACCTGAGAAAGGACATATTGGCACTGGAGGGAGTGCAGAGGAGATTCACTAGGTTGATCCCAGAGTTGAGGGGATTAGATTATGACGAGAGGTTGAGTAGACTGGGACTGTACCCGTTGGAGTTTAGAAGGATGCGGAGGGGGGGGGGGGGGCGGATCTTATAGAAACATATAAGATTATGAAGGGAATAGATAGGATAGATGCGGGCAGGTTGTTTCCCCTGGTCGGGGAAAGCAGAACTAGGGGGCATAGCCTCAAAATAAGGGGAGGTAGATTTAGGACGGAGTGTAGGGGGAACTTCTTCACCCAAACGGTTGTGAATCTCTGGAATTCCTTGCCCAGTGAAGCAGTTGAGGCTCCTCCTTTAAAAGTTTTTAAGAAAAAGTTAGATGCCTTTCTAAAGAATAAAGGGATTGGGGGATATGGTGTACGGGCCGGAGAGTGGAGCTGAGTCCACAAAGATCAGCCATGATCTCATTGAATGTCGGAGCAGGCTCGAGGGGCCAGGTGGCCGACTCCTGCTCCTAGTTCTTATGTTCTTATTCAAAATTCAAATTCCTGGGGGAAAGAGGGAGAAAATGAACTCATGCGCAGGAAAATGGTTAAACTAGAAACACAGCAAGAGGCCAAGATTCTCCCTCTCAGTTACACAAACTCCCAGCACCTTTTATAAGGTGTTACTGCTATATTTATAAAATTAGGGCCAAAGAATGCAAACACATCATTTTGTTTTTGTTTTGGTGAAGCCCGGCCACATTTCTGTCCATGCAGCAGGGGACGAGTGTGCTGCATGATGCCTATTGGAGCGACTGAGTAAAGGAACACAAAGTGACTGAGGGAGAAAGAAAAGGGGGTGGACTCCAAAACGCCGGGCGCAGCACAACCCAAAAAGAACAAAAAGGAGAGACAAAAACTCAACAAAACGCCGCCAAATGAAAGTGTGAGAATGGGGTGTAGCGCACAATGACTCACGAGAGACGAACAGAGATGAAGTCGATGAGGCTTTATTAAGCGTGACTTGTTCCCCGCATTTCAGCAACAGACTGGAGCTGCGGGGAGAACTCCTGGTTCTTATACTCCGCCTTCAGGGCAGAGCTAGAGATCAACAGCCAACCAGGACCCGGGATCTGTCAGCCAATGGCATCACGGCTTCACAGTCCCACATGACCCCTAATGCATACTACCACATTCACCCCTTGTTAAAAATGAACCCGGCGGGGTGGTGCTTCGCATGGTGGTAGGGGTTTACAAGGCTGGTCCTGGGAGGAAAAAAAACTTTTTGCATGTCATTACAGTGCCCTACACTTTGCCCTACACTGGGCTATGTACAGGGTTTGTGAACTGTTTACAATATTCGTAAGAAGAAAAAGAACATTCTCGTTAAAGTCCACAACATTCTTGTGTTACACCGATGCCACGAGTCGAGCGGGCGGTCTGGTCTTCCTTGTCGATCGCCTCAGCCCCGGTGGTGGTGCAGGTGCTTGTTCCAGCGTTGTCGTCTCCGGGAGCTTTACGGTGTCTGCTTCTGCTTCACTCCTGGTCGGACACGGGAGGAGGACCGATCCTCCCGGGAAGGGGGCGGTCGCGGGGTGCGCCGGTGGCAGGGAGGGGGTGATCGGTGTCGGGGGTTGTGTGTGTTGCCGGCGGGCACCAGGTCTCGCAGGGAGACCGTGTCCTGTCAGCCGTCGGGGTACTCCACGTCGGCGTACTGCGGTTTCGCGTGGAGGAGGTGAACCCTCTCGACCAACGGGTCCGGCTTGTGTGCCCGCACATGTTTCGGGAGCAAGATGGGTCCTGGGGCCGCCAGCCAGGTCGGCAGCGACATTCCAGAGGAGGACCTCCTAGGGAAGACAAGGAGGCGCTCATGAGGCGTTTGGTTAGTGGTGGTACACAGCAGCGACCGGATGGAGTGGAGAGCGTCCGGGAGGACCTCCTGCCACCGGGAAACTGGGAGATCCTTGGACCGTAGGGCCAGTAGGACGGTCTTCCAGACCGTGGCGTTCTCCCTCTCTACTTGCCCGTTCCCCTGGGGGTTGTAGCTAGTCGTCCTGCTCGAGGCTATACCCTTGCTGAGCAGGAACTGGCGCAGCTCGTCACTCATGAAGGAGGACCCCCTGTCGCTATGGATATATGCGGGGCAACCGAACAGTGTGAATATGGTGCTAAGGGCTTTAATAACTGTGGCCGCTGTCATGTCGGGGCAGGGGATGGCGAAAGGGAAACGAGAGTACTCGTCCACCACGTTCAGGAAGTATGTGTTGCGGTCGGTGGAGGGGAGGGGCCCTTTGAAATCCAGACTGAGGCGTTCAAAGGGACGGGAAGCCTTGATCAGGTGCGCTCTATCCGGCCTGAAAAAGTGCAGTTTGCACTCTGCGCAGATGTGGCAGTTCCTGGTGACTGTACGGACCTCCTCCACGGAGTTGGGGAGGTAGCGGGACTTTATAAAATGGTAGAACCGAGTGACCCCCGGGTGGCAGAGGTCCTCGTGGAGGGTTTGGAGACGGTTTATTTGTGCGTTGGCACATGTGCCGCGGGTTAGGGCATCGGACGGCTCGTTCAGCTTTCCGGGCCGGTACAAGATCTCGTAGTTGAAGGTGGAGAGCTCGATCCTCCACCTTAAGATCTTGTCATTTTTAATTTTGCCCCGCTGTGCATTATCGAACATGAAAGCTACCGACCGTTGGTCAGTGAGGAGAGTGAATCTCCTACCGGCCAGGTAATGCCTCCAATGTCGCACAGCTTCCACTATGGCCTGGGCCTCCTTTTCCACTGAGGAGTGGCGGATTTCTGAGGCGTGGAGGGTTCGGGAGAAAAAGGCCACGGGTCTGCCCGCTTGGTTAAGGGTGGCCGCCAGAGCTACGTCGGAGGCGTCGCTCTCGACCTGGAAGGGGAGGGACTCGTCGATGGCGTGCATCGTGGCCTTGGCGATATCCGCTTTGATGCGGCTGAAGGCCTGGCGAGCCTCTGTCGACAGGGGGAAGGTAGTGGTCTGTATTAGGGGGCGGGCCTTGTCTGCGTACTGGGGGACCCACTGGGCGTAATATGAAAAGAACCCCAAGCATCGTTTCAGGGCTTTGGAGCAGCGGGGAAGGGGAAATTCCATGAGGGGGCGCATGGGGTCGGGGCCTATTATCCCATTGCGCACTACATATCCCAAGATGGCCAGCCGATTAGTGCTAAACACATACTTTTCCTCGTTGTATGTGAGGTTCAAGGCTTTAGCGGTCTGGAGGAATTTGCGGAGGTTGGCGTCGTGGTCCTGCTGATCGTGGCCGCAGATGGTTACATTGTCGAGGTACGGGAACGTGGCCCGCAACCCGTGTTGATCAACCATTCGGTCCATCTCCCGTTGGAAGACCGGGACCCCGTTTGTGACGCCAAATGGGACCCTTAGGAAGTGGTATAGTCGCCCGTCTGCCTCGAAGGCTGTGTACTTTCGGTCACTTGGGTGGATGGGGAGCTGGTGGTAGGCGGACTTGAGGTCCACGGTGGAGAAGACCTTATATTGGGCAATCCGATTGACCATGTCGGATATGCGGGGGAGAGGGTACGCGTCTAGTTGTGTGTATCTGTTGATGGTCTGGCTATAGTCTATGACCATCCTTTGCTTCTCCCCTGTCTTTACTACTACCACCTGGGCTCTCCAGGGACTATTGCTGGCCTGGATTATGCCTTCCTTCAGCAACCGCTGGACTTCGGACCGAATGAATGTCCGGTCCTGGGCGCTGTACCGTCTGCTCCGAGTGGCGACGGGTTTGCAATCCGGGGTGAGGTTCGCAAACAAGGACGGCGGTTCAACCTTGAGGGTCGCGAGGCTGCAGATAGTGAGTGGGGGTATTGGGCCGCCGAATTGGAAAGTTAGGCTCTGCTGGTTACACTGGAAATCTAATCCCAGTAATGTGGGCGCACAGAGTTGGGGAAGGACGTAGAGCCTGTAGTTTTTAAACTCCCTCCCTTGCACCGTTAGGGTCACTATGCAGAAGCCTTTGATCTGTACGGAGTGGGATCCTGCAGCTAGGGAAACCTTTTGCGTACTGGGACGGATGGTCAAAAAACAGCGTCTTACCGTGTCGGGGTGGATGAAGCTTTCTGAGCTCCCGGAGTCGATCAGGCATGGTGTCTCGTGTCCGTTGATCAGCACCGTTGTTGTCGTCGTCTGGAGCGTCCGGGGCCGTGCTTGGTCCAGCGTCACCGAGGCCAGACGTGGTCGCAGTGTCTCAGCGTCTTCTTCGAACCCCGTGGAGCCGTCGATGCTGGGGTCCATTGTTGTCGTCCAAGATGGCGGCGGGGTGAACAAAATGGCCGCCCCCATGCATCGCACATGGCTGGGGGGTCCCAAGATGGCAGCGGGGGTGGACAAAATGGCCGCCCCCATGCATCGCACATGACTGGGGGGGGTCACAAGATGGCGGCGCCCATCCTCCCCTCATGGTGGCCGGGACCCAAAATGGCGGCGCCTGCGGGTCGCACATGGGGCACTGGGGGGGGGGGGGCGTTGGGGAGCGTTTGGGATGCGCTGGACTCTTTCTTCTCCGGGGACAGCGGTGACCCCCCGGGACCGGCACACAGCCGCGAAATGGCCCTTTTTGCCGCAGCTCTTGCAAATCGCTGCGCGGGCCGGGCAGCGCTGCCGGGGGTGTTTCGCCTGGCCGCAGAAATAGCAGCGGGCACCCCCGGGATGATCTGCCGCTTTAACCGCGCAAACCTGTGAGGGGGGGGTTTGTCGCGACGGGGGTCCACGGAGCCCAAGGGGCTGCCGCACGGTCAGGGCCGTAGGTGCGGGCGTTTTGCGAGGCCACATCTAGGGAGGCTGCGAGGGCCCGTGCCTCTGAGAGTCCTAGCGACTCTCTTTCTAAAAGTTTTTGGCGGATTTGGGGAGAGTTCATACCTGCCACAAACGCATCGCGAATTAACATGTCCGTGTGTTCAGCCGTGTTTACCGGCGGGCAGCTGCAGCCCCGTCCCAAAATTAGCAGCGCGGCGTAGAATTCCTCTAACAATTCTCCGGGACTTTGCCGTCTCGTTGCGAGTTGGTAGCGCGCCTAGACCTGGTTCACGGGGCGAACGTAGATGCTCTTCAGTGCTGCGAACGCCGTCTGGAAATCCTCTGCGTCTTCGATCAGAGGGAAAATCTCCGTGCTTACCCTCGAGTGCAGGACCTGCAGGTTCTGGTCTTCTTGATCCGGCCGGGGGCCGTTCGGAGGTAGGCCTCGAAACAAGCGTGCCAGTGTTTAAATACTGCTGCTGAGTTCACTGCGTGGGGGCTGATCCTCAGGCATTCCGGGACAATCCTGAGCTCCATCGTCCTTTAAGCACGCTTAATAAATTGTAGCGCACAAAGACTCACGAGAGACGAATAGAGATGAAGTCGATGAGGCTTTATTCAGCGTGACTGTTCCCCCGCAGTTCAGCAACAGACTGGAGCTGCGGGGAGAACTCCTGGTTCTTATACTCCGCCTTCAGGGCGGAGCTAGAGATCAAAAGCCAACCAGGACCCGGGATCTGTCAGCCAATGGCATCACGGCTTCACAGTCCCACATGACCCCTAATGCATACACCACATCGGGGTCAGTCCGCCAGCCCACCCCCTGCGGGGCCCAGCCAGCCCGGAAAGCTTCGAGTGTGCCCGTGGGCAGTGCCTGCCCCCGCTCCAGGGGCCCCCGGCCGCCACCCAGGCCGCGGGAGAGGGGCAGACAGCCGGGCCGGACGGCCCCCTCAGTCGCCCGCTGCCTGGACCTAGAAATGGGAAGTTCGGCCCGGCCCAGGAGCAGGTTCACGGGGAGACCCTCCGCCTTCCCCGCCCCCCGCCCCACCGGGTGTCCGTAGATCAGGAGCGCGGGGCTGAAGCACAAAGAAAACCTCAACAACAACGTGGTCGAGAAATCAAAGCGGGAGAGCAGCCGAGGACAGACAACATGGACACGCTCCACGGTGCCCCCCAGGCCGCGGGAGAGGCAGGTCTGTGGGGAGGCCGAGAAGTGATAGACTCTGTGATCGGGCGGCACTGCCGCGGGCAGCACCCTCCCCCCCAGCTCCCCCAGTTCTATGGGGAGGACACCTCGGTAGAGGCCCCCCCAGCAGGGAGCTCAGCTGCCGGACGCGTGTGGGGAGGGCGGGCCAGGTAAAGGAGGTGGAAGGTGTGCAGCAGCAGGCCGGACAGGAAACCCCTCCGCGCGGTGCCCAGAGGCCCGGAGGGGATTTCCACCGGGCGGCTGTGGGGCGCCGGCGCCCGGCGGGTGCACCGGGGCCTGGGACCGATGTGGAACTCCGGCCGAGCAGGGGTTCGCTCAGCGGGGATGCCAACCTCACAACCAGGCCGCCTCTCGCTCCAGTGTGCCCGCGGGGCCGGGCACGGCCGTCTTGAGGCCTTGGATGGCACTGGCCGGGCGCCGGACAGACACCGCCCCGCGCCCTGCCAGCCCGGCCCTCCGCCACCCAACCCTTCCCACGGCACCCACAGCCCTCCGCCACCCAGCCCTGCCCACGGCACCCACAGCCCGGCCCTCCGCCACCCAGCCCTTCCCACGGCACCCACAGCCCGGCCCTCCGCCACCCAGCCCTTCCCACGGCACCCACAGCCCTCCGCCACCCAGCCCTTCCCACGGCACCCACAGCCCGGCCCTCCGCCACCCAGCCCTGCCCACGGCACCCACAGCCCTCCGCCACCCAGCCCTTCCCACGGCACCCACAGCCCG
Source organism: Scyliorhinus torazame (assembly GCF_047496885.1). Classification (NCBI taxonomy): domain Eukaryota; kingdom Metazoa; phylum Chordata; class Chondrichthyes; order Carcharhiniformes; family Scyliorhinidae; genus Scyliorhinus; species Scyliorhinus torazame. Next base: position 510,622 of record NW_027307823.1, read on the forward strand.
GCCCTCCGCCACCCAGCCCTTCCCACGGCACCCACAGCCCGGCCCTCCGCCACCCAGCCCTTCCCACGGCACCCACAGCCCGGCCCTCCCCCACCCAGCCCTTCCCACGGCACCCACAGCCCGGCCCTCCCCCACCCAGCCCTTCCCACGGCACCCACAGCCCGGCCCCACCCAGCCCTTCCCACGGCACCCACAGCCCTCCGCCAACCAGCCCTTCCCACGGCACCCACAGCCCTCCCCCACCCAGCCCTTCCCACGGCACCCACAGCCCGGCCCTCCACCACCCAGCCCTGCCCACGGCACCCACAGCCCTCCCCACCCAGCCCTGCCCACGGCACCCACAGCCCTCCCCCACCCAGCCCTTCCCACGGCACCCACAGCCCTCCGCCACCCAGCCCTTCCCACGGCACCCACAGCCCGGCCCTCCCCCACCCAGCCCTGCCCACGGCACCCACAGCCCTCCCCACCCAGCCCTTCCCACGGCACCCACAGCCCTCCCCCACCCAGCCCTGCCCACGGCACCCACAGCCCTCCCGCACCCAGCCCTGCCCACGGCACCCACAGCCCTCCGCTCCGCCACCCAGCCCTGCCCACGGCACCCACAGGCCTCCCCCACCCAGCCCTTCCCACGGCACCCACAGCCCTCCGCCACCCAGCCCTTCCCACGGCACCCACAGCCCTCCGCCACCCAGCCCTTCCCACGGCACCCACAGCCCGGCCCTCCGCCACCCAGCCCTGCCCACGGCACCCACAGCCCGGCCACACCCAGCCCTTCTCACGGCACCCACAGCCCTCCGCCACCCAGCCCTTCCCACGGCACCCACAGCCCTCCGCCACCCAGCCCTTCCCACGGCACCCACAGCCCGGCCCCACCCAGCCCTTCCCACGGCACCCACAGCCCTCCGCCACCCAGCCCTGCCCACGGCACCCACAGCCCTCCGCTCCGCCACCCAGCCCTGCCCACGGCACCCACAGGCCTCCCCACCCAGCCCTTCCCACGGCACCCACAGCCCTCCCCCACCCAGCCCTTCCCACGGCACCCACAGTCCTGCCCTCCGCCACCCAGCCCTTCCCACGACACCCACAGTCCTGCCCTCCGCCACCCAGCCCTTCCCACGGCACCCACAGCCCTCCGCCACCCAGCCCTTCCCACGGCACCCACAGCCCGGCCCTCCGCCACCCAGCCCTTCCCACGGCACCCACAGCCCGGCCCTCCGCCACCCAGCCCTTCCCACGGCACCCACAGCCCTCCGCCACCCAGCCCTTCCCACGGCACCCACAGCCCGGCCCTCCACCACCCAGCCCTGCCCACGGCACCCACAGCCCGGCCCTCCGCCACCCAGCCCTTCCCACGGCACCCACAGCCCTCCGCCACCCAGCCCTTCCCACGGCACCCACAGCCCTCCGCCACCCAGCCCTTCCCACGGCACCCACAGCCCTCCCCACCCAGCCCTTCCCACGGCACCCACAGCCCTCCCCCACCCAGCCCTTCCCACGGCACCCACAGCCCTCCCCCACCCAGCCCTTCCCACGGCACCCACAGCCCTCCCCCACCCAGCCCTTCCCACGGCACCCACAGCCCTCCGCCACCCAGCCCTTCCCACGGCACCCACAGCCCTCCCCACCCAGCCCTTCCCACGGCACCCACAGCCCTCCGCCACCCAGCCCTGCCCACGGCACCCACCGCCCTCCGCTCCGCCAGCCACCCGAATGGAGATTGGCGGAGGTGCGGATTCCTGAGCAGCGCCTCCCTTACGACAGCCGCCACCCCTGACGGGGGAGAGCTGCGGCGCCTGGAGACCGTGTTCCAGACTTTGAGGTGGTCCTGGTACAAGACGGGCAGCGCCAACAGAGAGTTCCGAAGACCCTGCTGGTCCACAGACAGGAGCCGCACGTCGTAGTTCAGGCCGAGCCCCTGGGGGGAGAAATCCGTCGCCAGGGCCCCACCGTGGAGGAGGCTCAGCGTACAGGTAACGCTGCAGAGTCTGAGGGTGGAAAGTGGCAGTCTGGGTGCGGAGGCACACCAGCGCCTGACCGCCCTCCGCCATCGGGAGACTCCAGACCTCCGCAGCGACCCCGTGCAGTCGATTGTCCCGGAGGAACCGAAGCTGGGCTCTCTGGATGGTGGGACAAAGCCAGGGGGAGGGGTCAGTGACCAGCCGGGACAACAGCATGGAGGCGATCAGCTGGTTTATGACGAGAACTCGGCCCCTGTGGGACAGCACTCGGAGCCGTCCTGTCCAGCGTCCCAGGCCAGCGGTGACCTTGGTCTCCAGCTCCTGCCCGTTCGCCGGCCAGGCTCCCTCTGCCGGGCAAAGATGGACTCCCAGGTCGAGGCTGTTGGTCCGACTCCAGCTGAAGGGCCCGAGCTCCTCCGGGAGGGGCTCCACCTGCCACGGACCGACCAGGAGTCCGGAACATTTGGCCCAGTTGATCCGTGCGGAGGACGCGGAGGAGTAGACAGCTTGGCTCTCTCGCATCCTCCGGGGGTCCCCGGGGTCAGTGACCATGAGGAACACGGCATCAGCGTCCGCCGAGAGGACCCCCCTCCCCCCCCGTCCGGCTCGCGCAGAACCAGCCCCGTGAACCCCCTCCGCAGGAGGCACAGGAAAGGCCCCACGCAGAGGGAATAATGTTGGCCGGACAGGGGGCAGCCCTGACGCACTCCTCTCCCAAAGCGAAGGGGCGCCGTCAGGGACCCGTTAACCTTAATCAGACTCTCCGAGGCGGCGGACAGTAACCGGATCCGGGCCACAAAATACCACCCGAACCCGACAGCTCGCAGAGTCCCGAGCAAATCCCCGGGCCCCACCCTGTCGAACGCCTTCTCCTGGTCAAGAGACAGGGAGGCGCTCGACATACCAGTCCGCTGGGTAAAGTGAATAATGTCCCGGGCCAGGTGGATATTGTGTAGATTGTGCGGTCCGGGACTGTGTAGGACTGGTCAGGGTGGATCATGTGGTCTAGCTCGGGGCCAAGGCGTAAACACAGCACCTTGGCAAAGATTTTATAGTCCGTGCTGAGGAGGGAGACCGGTCGCCAGGTCTTAAGTCGGTGGAGATCCCCCTTCTTGGGCAGCAGGGCAATGATGGCCCTGTGCCACGAAAGGGGCATCTCCCCGGTCGCGATACATTCCCCCAGGACCCCCGCGTAGTCGCTCCCCAGGACGTCCCAGCACGCCCTGAAGAACTCCACGGTCAGCCCGTCCAGCCCTGGGGATTTGCCCCGTGAGAGGCTGTCCAGGGCGCCGGTCAGCTCTTGGAGGTTGATGGCATTATCGAGCTTCCCGGCGCCCTCCGGGCCCACCTGCGGCAGGTCCTCCCACAGAACTCTGCAAGCGTCCTCGCTGGACGGATCCGGAGAGAAGAGCTCGGAGTAAAAATCCCTGATCAGGGTCCTGACCCCCTGTGGATCCGAGACGAGGGGCCGGTCGTCGGCCAGCAGCGTAGAAACCTGCCGACGGGCCCCGCGTCCTCTTTCCAGCGAGTAGAAGAAGCGGGAGCCGCGGTCCATGTCCGTTAGGAGACGGATCCGCGACCTCACGTCCTCGCCGCGGGACCCGGCCAGTTGCAGGCCCCGCAGTGCGCCCCTCTTCTCCCTGTACACCAGCCCCAGGGCCGGGCCTCATCGGGCTGAGCGAGACGTGACTCCAGATCGAGGAATTCCTCAGCCAGGTTGGCGATCGTGGAGTTCCGCACCGCCGAAGACCCCTTCGTGTACCCCTGACAGAAGGCACGGTTCTGGGCCTTGCCCACATCCCACCGTAGCCTCAAGGAGGGGAAGCCACCCCGCTCCCTTCTCCAGCCGGCCCAGAAACGGCGGAACGAGTCCAGGAACCGCTCGTCCTCCAGCAGCAGGTTGTTAAAGTGCCAGTACGCGGACCGTGTCTGAGCGCGGGACGGGGCGAGACCCGCCCACACCAGGTGGTGATCCGAGCTCGGCACCTGCTCCATGGAGGCCGTCGGAACGCTGGGCAAGTACGTCTTGGAAATGTAAAGACGGTCGATGCTGGACGCTCTGAACGGGGGCCGCACAGAGGTGCGCACCCGCAATTCAGGATGGAGAGTCCACCAGACATCCACCAAGTCAAAGGACCTAACCAGGTCCCTCAACTTCACCACCGCCGCCGAGCTGTGCTGGACTTCACCACGGTCCTTGTCCTTGAGGGTGCAATTAAAATCCCCTCCGAGGACGATGCACTCTGTTTTTGAAAACTCACCACTATTCTTAGAATTCCCCCAATACCAAAAAGGTCCGAGATTCTAAATGGTGATAAGGACTCTCACTCCCGACTCCGATGCAGGCTTCAGTGGGTGCTATTCAGGTCAAACTATATTTTCAAGTTATCCCCCGGTATAACCCATACCTTCACCGAAGATTTAATCTACTTCCCACTTAGTAGCATCGATCCTGGGTCCCGCATTGCTAAGTAAGTAAAGTAGACTTTGGAATAACCACTATTTCAGGTTAAATTAAGTTATTTTATTATTATATTTTTTCTTTTAACAGCTGCAAATACTTTCTTTACGGAAAGGAAAAAGACCTTGCTTCTGGGTCCTTCTGGGTGGTTGAAGGGATCTTCAGGCCCACCTTGACAATCAATCTTCTTTTTAAAGTCTGGTCTTCTTTAGATGTAATCGCTGATGAGCTCGGTTGCTGTGTCCTGTCTTTCCCATGTACCGAGCTGTGAGAGCTGACTCTGCTGGCTATCTCTGAGCTGACATAGAGCTGACTCTTTAAATTCTAGTCTTCCTGAGATGTATTAGCTGTTTTAGCTCGGCCGCTATGCCTTGTCTTTCCCATGGCCGAGCTGACTGTAATCTGACTCTGAGCTGCTTGTTTCTTCTCTGCTTCTCTCTCTCCCTCCCTCTGAGTTCTGGTTCTGGTTCTGGTAGTTCCTGCCCTGGTCTCTGGGTTTACATATTTTTCTAACAGTTATCTAGTTTTAATGACTATATCATAAAGTAACTTATTTCACTTTGATTGTAAAAAGTATCTTTGATCTAAACTTTCCAATCCAACTACGTATTCATTTTGACATAACTTCATCTCATAGATCTGATTACAGTGTTTCCTTTGTGATGATCAAAATGCTTTGGTTTCAAGAGGTGTTACTTTTAATTCCTGTCATTTCTGTAGTTTTATTTTCCAATTGTGTCCTCAGCTCGTAATTTTGACTTTGATTTTGGCTTTGAATTATGATTCTCGTAGACTGATAGTCTCCAGTTTTCTTTAATTTACCTGGTTTAGCAAATTTTCACACCTAGAATTATCACCAAATTCAACTGAACCTCATCCTTTTTTCCAGCTGCTAACTAAGACAGTTACTTTCAATGAAGGTGTGAGCCATGGTTTTTGGCTTCATTCAAAATCCTGTTTGTCTTGTTTGCTAAGCCTGCTTGACCAAGGCTATCTGCAGTTTACAATCCTCTCCTGGCAGCTGCTGTTAACCATTTGTGGGATCTTTCCCTGTATCCTCTCTTGTTTCTCCCAGACCAGATATTGCCAGACTTCCATGTTTCAGATGACACATGTTTCAATATTTTCAATAACACCCCGTCTTGACATTTGAAACAAACTACATCATTTGATCAATTATCCCCCCATCTAATTGTACTGATGAACATTTATACCCGACCTTTCTCATTTGTATGTCCATGTTTTGTGATTTTAAATTGTGCATCGAAATCAATTTGTAAATGTATCCATATCACAGACCAGTGTCTTTTTTCGTTCTTTCCTCAAGTCCAATTACAGTGAACCATAGCCGTAGCCGCTCAGGAAGGTAACACAATAGCTATATCCGTGTTCCACTACCTCCAAAGCAGTTTACTTCCTTGGGGTAGCAGCACCGTAGAAACCTCCTCATGTCCCTTAGAAACAGCACACAACTCAGTCCATCAGTCACCAAAAAGGCCATTTGTCCATCACTGGCTGTTTCGTGTCCATTTTTCTGTCATCCAAATTGCTTACCGTTTCTCATTGGAATGGTAAATTATGACATCATGTACACCCACTGGTTCCCTCGCTTCATTAATTTAAAAGATTCAATTGATCCTGCTTCTAACCCTGACTTCCCCACATTAATGTCTAATATTGTTCTGAACCATGTATGTCTGCCAGCCCCTGGTGTACAGGAGAGAATATTATTCTGACAAACTTCCTTCACATCCCTTTCGTCTGTTATCATTTCCCTTACAACATTTGTAATACAATATGCCAACAGTATTCGCAAAACCACATCGAACTGTCACTTTTTCCAAATAAATTCTCCCTATTGTTAAATACACAGTAAAAAAAAATTAAGTCTTATCTTAACACATTACCCATCACCTAACTACACAAATAGACCGTGCGTTACAACTTTACATAATTGCAACTGTTATCACAATTTCAATACGAAAAATAAAGTACAATATCGACACATTCCTTCGTGGCTTTGGAACCAATGGTCACTACATATTAAATATGGCGTGTTAACAGCTTCAATATTATATGTGATGTTCTATGCAGTTAAATCAAGAAAGCACACTAAACTACCACTATTCCCCCTCTATTAAAATATTCAGACAGTTTCGAAATGCTGATCAAGTTCTCTAACGGCACACATACCCCCATGATCATACATCCATAACAGTGCCTAACAATTGACATGACATTTCTTCCTTAATAATGTTTACAGCCCGACAATGCAATATTGTTTGCTTCATTGGTAATAATTTTCTCCCCTTGGCATCAAGCTCCAAAATTTTTTAAACTATTGTCGTTTATCATATTGGGGTTCCTCGTCAGTCGCTGCTGTCTGCCCAGACCCTTAATAACTCCACCACATAGTACATACCCCGTGGAGACCGTAGATCATCCATCAGCTGATGTCCAGTTAGAGATGTCTGACCGGAGGTTTCACTGTTCAGTAATAATTTGAGATTTTGATTTGTTTCCAACCCGTAAAGTTTTCCCTCGGGCTCTATCATTTAATTCCTCAAATATGTAGGCGATTGTATCATTAGTTTCCCCCCAATCCTGTCTAAAACATTCCTTTCTGGAGTGCAGTTCTCTTCCTTCTTGTGAACTGGTTTGTCTGTTATTTACTTTTTCCATCTGAAAAATCAAATGAGCAGGTCAAGGGTGGAGAGGGCCCTATTCTTTACTTTGTACTTTCTATCTTCGTTTGAACACTCCCGAAGTGCCCTCTCCAGGACTTCCGGATTCCTTTTGTTACCATTTCGTTCCTTTTTTTTCTTTTTTTTTTAACTCGTTTTTTTTCCTTATCATTGATGTACATCACACAATGAAGGCCTGTTAAGCCTCCTCCTTCTGTCATTGCACCCCTGAGTGAGATTCGAAGAATCTCAAACTCCTCCCCTTTTACTCACTCTGATCCAATCTGTCGAAACCTTACCCTGATACATTCCTGATATTGCTACTGCGTTTACTTCACTTACTTTATTTTGATTACGGCCGGATTTTTATGAAGGTAAGTTCCAAACATGACATTTTAACTTCATGATCTGTCCAATCAATGCTGCTAACGGGTTTTAATTCACTGTCTTCCCACCAATTGGGTCATTTGTTTTAATTGTGATATAATTTATTTTGCTCCAGACACCATGCTTCGCTAAGTCAATGTTTACCCAGATTCTGAACAAACTTGTCTTCACATTTTACAGCTTCACTGATTATTTTCCTGCAGTTTTAGTTGGTAGCTTCACCTAAACTTATTCTGTGTTATCAATTGTTTTAATATCTTAATTTTACCTGCATCTCTTTTTATCAAATCTTTTCCTGCCATCAGATTCCCTTTTCCTTATCCTGCAAGTAATTCTCTTAATCTAACTTTTGATCCAAAATCTTTATTCTCTAAAGCTCCTTCTTCAATGTATTTAACATTCTAAGCATGATTATTTTTGCTGGTGACATTCTTGAGCTCATCGGGCACTAGGACCCTGCGGAGCTATGCAGTGTCAATTTCAACGCTCAGTTTCAAAGCCTGCAAACAGCTGACTGCTGCCCAGTACAAACTCTTTATCTGTTTATTCTGAGACCAATTTAACTCTGAACATACTAATTTATCACCTCATAATACTGATCACATTTCTACCTGCCATTTATTTACATAGATTACATAGAATTTACAGTGCAGAAGGAGGCCATTCGGCCCATCGAGTCTGCACCGGCTCTTGGAAAGAGCACCCTACCCAAGGTCAACACCTCTACCCTATCCCCATAACCCAGTAACCCCACCCAACACTAAGGGCAATTTTGGACACGAAAGGCAATTTATCATGGCCAATGCACCTAACCTGCACATCTTTGGACTGTGGGAGGAAACCGGAGCACCCGGAGGAAACCCACGCACTCACGGGGAGGATGTGCAGACTCCGCACAGACAGTGACCCAAGCCGGAATCGAACCTGGGACCCTGGAGCTGTGAAGCAATTGTGCTATCCACAATGCTACCGTGCTGCCCTTTTAATTGATGTGAACTTTTAATTGATGTAAAATTCGGTTTTGCAAAATACAACATTTTTTAAAAATACAAACACCAAAGGAAATTCACAATTCCTTCTTAGACATACACACACTCATTCATCCGCTCAGATCTTGGACCTCTACTTTGTAGGGTTTCACAACCCTTATTGAACACGCACGCACGTTTATACACTGGGATCTTGGACCTCTATTCAGTGGGGTTTTAGTTACTTTTAACAAAAATTGATACCCCTCCATGCTGATAAAGTTTCACGTATGCAGGAGTTTTTTGCCTCTATTAATTTCTCCCACTCTGGTTCATTGCTTCAACCGTGTTTCAAAGCAAGAGGATCATTCTAATTGCCATTTTTCGGAATTCTAAGTTCTGTTCCTGGTTGTCCCTTTCAGTTGCAATCTGAAATTAAGGATAGGTGCCCTTTCTGGGCCCTACCCAAGGCTAACTAAGGCACTATCTTCCTGTTTTTAGCTAAGGGTCGATTGGTTATTGGTCTCTAAAGATTCTAGGCGTCCTCTATTTCTTTAGGATTTAACCTCACAATCTGCCTTACTCTAAGGATGATTTATTTTTTGACCTCCTTTTACCAGTAATGGATGCAAGATTTTTAGTGCTGTCACCAAGATGTCTTGCAGACTTTTTCTCAGGGTCAGCATCTTCTAATTTGCTGATTTCACACCCAACCTGAGTTTTATGTCCCCTCGATCCACAGAATATCCTTACAGAAATCAATCACATGACTTTCCAGACTAAACTCGGCAGGTAAAGTCTGACTCACAATAGACCAGAAACTTCTAATATTCTCGCCTTTGTGCCGGTTAGAAACTTCTAATATTCCAACCGTTTGTTGGGAACTAGAAACTTCTAATATTCAAGCACCCTCTGCTGATTTAGAAACTTCTACTATTCTAGCCTCGTTTTACCTAGAAACTTCTAGTATTCTAGGTCTCCACGCTGGATGCCATGGAGAAAGCAAAACAACCGGCTGGGCGCAATTCACACGGTGTTAACACGACGGCTGCCATGTGGAAAATAAAGCAACCCATTCGGCGTAATTGACAGGGTTTTAATTAAAACGTTGGGCGCCATGTTTTTGAAAACTCACCACTATTCTTAGAAGTCCCCCTATACCAAAAAGGGCCGACATTCTAAATGGTGATCAGGGATTCTCACTCCCCGACTCCGATGCAAGCTTCAGTGGGTGCTATTCAGGTCAAACTATGTTTTCTAGTTATCCCCCGGTATAACCCATGCCTTCACCGAAGATTTCACCTAATTCCCACTTAGTACCATCGATCCTGGGTCCCGCATTGCTAAGTAAGTAAAGTAGACTTTGGAATAACCACTATTTCAGGTTAAATTAAGTTATTTTATTATTATATTTTTTTATTTTAAAAGCTGCAAATGCTTTCTTTACAGAAAGGAAAAAGACCTTGCTTCTGGGTCCTTCTGGTTGGTTGAAGGGACCCTCAGGCCCACCTTGACAATCAATCTTCTTTTTAAAGTCTGGTCTTCTTTAGATGTATTCGCTGATGAGCTCGGTTGCTGTGTCCTGTCTTTCCCATGTACCGAGCTGTGAGAGCTGGCTCTGCTGGCTATCTCTGAGCTGACTCTTTAAATTCTAGTCTTCCTGAGATGTATTAGCTGTTTTAGCTCGGCTGCTATGCCTTGTCTTTCCCATGGCCGAGCTGACTGTAATCTGACTCTGAGCTGCTTGTTTCTTCTCTGCTTCTCTCTCTCCCTCCCTCTGAGTTCTGGTTCTGGTTCTGGTAGTTCCTGCCCTGGTCTCTGGGTTTATATATTTTTCTAACAGTTATCTAGCTTTTATGATTTTATTGTAAAGAAACTTATTTCACTTTGATTGTAAAAAGTATCTTTGATCTAAACTTTCCAAACCAACTACGTATTCATTTTGACATAACTGCATCTCAGAGATCTGATTACAGTGTTTCCTTTGTGATGATCAAAATGCTTTGGTTTCAAGAGGTGTTACTTTTAATTCCTGTCATTTCTGTAGTTTTATTTTCCAATTGTGTCCTCAGCTCATAATTTTGACTTTGATTTTGGCTTTGAATTATGTTTCTCCTAGACTGATAGTCTCCAGTTTTCTTTAATTTACCTGGTTTAGCAAATTTTCACACCTAGAATTATCACCAAATTCAACTGAACCTCATCCTTTTTTCCAGCTGCTAACTAAGACAGTTACTTTCAATGAAGGTGTGAGCCATTGTTTTTGGCTTCATTCAGAATCCTGTTTGTCTTGTTTGCTAAGCCTGCTTGAGCAAGGCTATCTGCATTTAACAATCCTCTCCTGGCAGCTGCTGTTAACCCTTTGTGGGATCTTTCCCTGTATCCTCTCTTGTTTCTCCCAGAGCAGATATTGCCAGACTTCCATGTTTCAAATTACACATCTTTCCATATTTTCAGTAACAACTCTCCCACCAGGATGGTGCCTGGAAGAGTGGACACCTTTTGGAAGAAAGCCGCCTGCTGCGGTCCAGCCACGGGAGCGGATACATTTACAAAGTGAATCACCGCTGCCCCGAAACGGGCCTTTAGGTGCAGCAGACGGACTGGCACCGGCTCCTTGACCCCCAAGATCTCCGGCTGAAAATGTGGAGCCAACAAGATAGCCACCCCGCCCGAACGTGGGGCCAGGTGACTCATGAAGACTCCTCCTTGCCCCTCCAGGGTCCACTGAGCTTCGTTACCCGGGTGGCCTGGGTTTCCTGCAGGAAGCACACCCCGTACTTTCCGTCCCGGAGGATAGACAAGAACTGGAACCGGTGGTGCGCGTGGCTGCTGCCGTTGATGTTGAGGCTGGCCATGGTTACCTCCATGTCAGCAGCAATAGTTATCCATCACCTTCAGTGCTCAGAGTGGGGGTACCGCCCCCTCCACTCCCTCAGGAGTCCCACAAGGAACTGAGCAGCTTGGCGCTGCTCCTCCTGGTCTTGATCGAACTCCCGGGCCTCTCTGGCATAGGCCCGGGCGGGGCCAAGGAGCAGCCCCAGATTTCCCCAGCTGCCCAGGGCCAGCCGCACACAGTCTGGGTGACCATGGTGCGTTCCCAGAAATGTCCGGCGTTCCCCAGGGGGGACGAGGGGAGACTCGGTGCCGGGTGTGAGGGTGCCCTCTGCCTCGCTGCAGAGCGCGTCTAAATCCTCCTCCTCACCCGCCACCGAGCAGCCTTCCTCCTCCGAACGGTCACCTCCCGAGCTCGAGTCCCCCGCCACATGGAGTATGGCGGGCGGCACGGGCACACCGGCTAACCCTTGGCCCGTGTCGACCCCACCTCAGGGTCGTCCTCAGGCAGGTCCCTCGCAGGCTCCTCCCGCGGCTCAGGGCCCGTGGACGGCGCCTCCACCCACGCCGGCGACTCCGACACCACGGAGAGGCCCCCCGGAAACATGTCCAGGTTGAAAACAGGGCTCTCCGGCGTCGCCCGCTCGGGTGTAGAGGGCGGGGAGCCGTCCCCTCCTCCCCCGTCCACGGCCCACAGTGGCACGATGAGAGGTCGCTGCTACTGCCAGCCCCCGGCGATGGTGAAGAGGAGGCGTCCGAGGAGGAAACTTGCACCGGGCAGGACGGGACCCCAGGGGCTTCGTCTCCGCTCGACCCCGGGTCCTCCTGCTCGGGGGGCGACAGCAGCTCGAGTGGCTCGGGGGCCTCGGAGGCCCCCCCGGCCTTGCTTCTCTTCATTGTGTGCCCCGGGCCAGGCGTCAGGGGGATGGGCACCAACACGGGAGACCCCCCCCCTCCTCGCCCGGGGAGGGGGCAGCGAACCCCCCCTTGCCCAGGCAGGCGGCGCTTGCGGGGAGGGGGCGGCTCGGGATCGCCCTGCTGCACGGCCTCCATGGCGGGAGAGGCCCCGGCAGCATCCCCCTCCCCCTCCCGGCTCAGGCGGACAGGAGCCTGGCGGCGGAAGGAGTAGACATGGCGGAGGGAGGGGTCCCGCAGGCCGAGCGTCAGCGGCGCCGCCCGGACCTCACCTCCCCCAGTAGGTTGGGATGGGGGAGGAGGAGCTCGGTGGGGAGGGAGGGCGGGACGTTTGATAGAACAACACGTTCTGCGGTGGCCTCCAGCGTCTCCACCGCCACGTGTGCCCCGCCCACCGTGAGCCCCCTTTCCAGGGCCCGGTGGGCCGCCTGCTCGGCCCGCAGGAAGAACCCGGCCTTGCCGTACATCCGCGAGGCGGCTACGATGGCCGAGGGGCCGACAGCCCCGCCCATCGCACGGGTGCCCGCCTCAATGGTCATGGTAGGGTGGGCATAGCACTTCACCCCCAGCTGCCGCGTGAGCAGGCGGGAGGGCGAGGGCACCGCGGGGGCAGCGGAGCGACGGGAGGCTGCCGCCCCCACATAATGTCTTGTCCGCCCTGCCCCCGGCAGTGGAGGATGCCCCCGAGGTGCTGGCCAGAGGGGTGGGAGGGCAGGAGGCTGGGCCTGCAGCCCTGGGTGGTCCCACTCCCACCTCAGGCGGAGGGGTGGGGGACAGGAGGCCGGGCCTGCATCCTGGATGGTCCCAGTCCCACCTCAGGCAGAGGGGTGGGAGGACAGGAGGCTGGGCCTGCAGCCCTGGATGGTCCCAGTCCCACCTCAGGCAGAGGGGTGGGAGGACAGGAGGCCGGGCCTGCAGCCTGGATGGTCCCACTCCCACCTCAGGCAGAGGGGTGGGAGGACAGGAGGCCGGGCCTGCAGCCTGGATGGTCCCACTCCCACCTCAGGCAGAGTGGTGGGAGGACAGGAGGCCGGGCCTGCAGCCTGGATGGTCCCACTCCCACCTCAGGCAGAGGGGTGGGAGGACAGGAGGCCGGGCCTGCAGCCCTGGATGGTCCCACTCCCACCTCAGGCAGTGGTGGGAGGACAGGAGGCCGGGCCTGCAGCCCTGGATGGTCACACTCCCACCTCAGGAAGAGGGGTGGGAGGACCGGAGGCCGGGCCTGCAGCTCTGGATGGTCCCACTCCCACCTCAGGCAGAGGGGTGGGAGGACAGGAGGCTGGGCCTGCAGCCCTGGATGGTCCCAGTCCCACCTCAGTCAGAGGGGTGGGAGGACAGGAGGCCGGGCCTGCAGCCCTGGATGGTCCTAGTCCCACCTCAAGCAGAGGGGTGGGAGGACAGGAGGCCGGGCCTGCAGCCCTGGATGGTCCCACTCCGACCGCAGGCAGAGGGGTGGGAGGACAGGAGGCCGGGCCTGCAGCCTGGATGGTCCCACTCCCACCTCAGGCAGAGGGGTGGGAGGACAGGAGGACGGGCCTGCAGCCCTGGATGGTCCCACTCCCACCTCAGGCAGAGGGGTGGGAGGACAGGAGGACGGGCCTGCAGCCCTGGATGGTCCCACTCCCACCTCAGGCAGAGGAGTGGGGGACAGGAGGCTGGGCCTGCAGCCGTGGATGGTCCCACTCCCATCTCAGGCAGAGGGGTGGGAGGACAGGTGGCCGGGCCTGCAGCCCCGAATGGTACGCTCCCACCTCAGGCAGAGGGGTGGGAGGACAGTAGGCTGGGTCTGCAGCCCTGGATGGTCCCAGCCCCACCTCAGGCAGAGGGGTGGGAGGAGAGGAGGCTGGGCCTGCAGCCCTGGATGGTCACACTCCCACCTCAGGCAGAGGGTTGGGAGGACAGGAGGCCGGGCCTGCAGCCCTGGATGGTCCCAGTCCCACCTCAGGCAGAGGGTTGGGAGGACAGGAGGCCGGGCCTGCAGCCCTGGATGGTCCCACTCCCACCTCAGGCAGAGGGTTGGGAGGACAGGAGGCCGGGCCTGCAGCCCTGGATGGTCCCAGTCCCACCTCAGGCAGAGGGCTGGGAGGACAGGAGGCCGGGCCTGCAGCCCTGGATGGTCCCAGGCCCACCTCAGGCAGAGGGGGGGGAGGACAGGAGGCCGGGCCTGCAGCCCTGGATGGTCCCACTCCCACCTCAGGCAGAGGGTTGGGAGGACAGGAGGCTGGGCCTGCAGTCCTGGATGGTCCCTGTCCCACCTCAGGCAGAGGGGTGGGAGGACAGGAGGTCGGGCCTGCAGCCCTGGATGGTCACACTCCCACCTCAGGCAGAGGGGTGCTCAAACCGTGATCTTTATCAATGATGAGAATACAGAAACAGTGGAAGTTTAAACTGGACAGATATTTCACAGCTGGATTCACACAATACAGACAGCAATGTCTCGTAGATTGTGGAAGTGCCACAAATGTTGTCAAATGCAGGACGTGGTGTCCCTCAATGTTTCAATCTTGCTGAGAGACTGTCAGCCCACAGGGACAACATTTCTGTTTAATAGGACTGATGGACAAGTTAAAATAGTTCCGTTTCAAAGTTTAAAATAACCAGTCATTGCTCTGTGCAGCTTTCGGAATCTGTCAGTGGAATTTACTTCACACAGGCAAGTTTAACAAGTGTATTCGGAACTGATTAGAAGTTTTGATGGAGATATTCCTGCATTATGGAAATGTGTGAGATCTATTTAGGGTTGGGAAATGGATTGAGGATCAAAGGAAGCAGTTGTTTTTTAACTACATTAGACTGAGAGCCTTGAAGATTCACAACTTCCATGAGCTGTGAGAAAGGATTGATTAACCAAGGCCTATTATTCAAATACTTCAGACAAGTGAATAAGCTACAGGAACATTGAATATACAGACAGAGACAAGCAGACACCTGTAATCGGAGCTGAAACTTCACGTTTGAATGTGAAGGGCTGAAATAAAAAAGAGTCCACCCTGGGATTCGGTGCAATTTAAGTTCTGCTTTTCCAAAAAATAAAAATAACTATCTGCAATGAAAAATTTCTTGGACAGGACAGAGGGATTTTGACTCTGTATTTAACCCCAGACAGTATTTGTGTTGTGAGTGTTTGATGGACAGTGTAGATGAAGCTTTACTCTGAAACACTGGAATTCAGTCTCAGGGCTGATTTAATCAAAATGCTTCAGAATACTAATTGACATTGTACATAGAATCATAGAATCATAGAAGTTTACAGCATGGAAACAGGCCCTTCGGCCCAACCAGTCCATGCCGTCCAGTTTTTACCATTAAGCTAGTTCCAGTTGCCCGCACTTGGCCCATAACCCTCTATACCCATCTTACCCATGTAACTATCTAAATGTTTTTTAAAAGACACAATTGTACCCGCCTCTACTACTACCTCTGGCAGCCCATTCCAGACACTCACTACCCTCTGAGTGAAGAAATTGCCCCTCTGGGCCCTTCTGAATCTCTCCCCTCTCACCTTAAACCGATGCCCTCTAGTTTTAGACTCCCCTACCTTTGGGAAAAGATGTTGACTATCTACCTTATCTCTGCCCCTCATTATTTTATAGACCTCTATAAGATCACCCCTAAGCCTCCTACGCTCCAAGGAAAAAAGTCCCAGTCTATCCAGCCTCTCATAAAGAACAAAGAAATGTACAGCACAGGAACAGGCCCTTTGGCCCTCCAAGCCCGTGCCGACCATGCTGCCCGACTAAACTACAATCTTCTACACTTCCTGGGTCCGTATCCTTCTATTCCCATCCTATTCATATATTTGTCAAAATGCCCCTTAAATGTCCCTATCGTCCCTGCTTCCACTACCTCCTCCGGTAGCGAGTTCCAGGCACCCACTTCCCTCTGCGTAAAAAACTTGCCTCGTACACCTACTCCTTATAACTCAAACCATCAAGTCCCGGCAACATCCTAGTAAATCCTTTCTGCACTCTTTCCAGTTTAATAATATCCTTCCTATAATAGGGTGACCAGAACTGCACACAGTATTCCAAGTGTGGCCGTACCAATGTCTTGTACAACTTCAACAAGACGTCCCAACTCCTGTATTCAATGTTCTGACCAATGAAACCAAGCATGCCGAATGCCTTCTTCACCACCCTGTCCACCTGCGACTCCACCTTCAAGGAGCTATGAACCTGTACTCCTAGATCTCTTTGTTCTATAACTCTCCCCAACGCCATACCATTAACTGTGTACGTCCTGGCCTGATTCGATCTGCCAAAATGCATCACCTCACATTTATCTAAATTAAACTCCATCTGCCATTCGTCGGCCCACTGGCCTAATTGATCAAGATCCCGTTGCAATCCTAG
Organism: Scyliorhinus torazame; assembly: GCF_047496885.1. Taxonomy (NCBI): domain Eukaryota; kingdom Metazoa; phylum Chordata; class Chondrichthyes; order Carcharhiniformes; family Scyliorhinidae; genus Scyliorhinus; species Scyliorhinus torazame. The sequence continues at coordinate 527,182 of NW_027307823.1, forward strand.
ATAACCTTCTTCACTATCCACTGTGCCACCAATCTTGGTGTCATCTGCAAACTTACTAACCATGCCTCCTAAATTCTCATCCAAATCATTAATATAAATCACAAATAACAGTGGACCCAGCACCGATCCCTGAGGCACACCACTGGTCACAGGCCTCCAGTTTGAAAAACAACCCTCTACAACCACCCTCTGCCTTCTGTCATCCAGACAATTATGAATCCAATTGGCAACCTCACCCTGGATCCCGTGAGCTTTAACCTTCTGCAACAACCTACCATGCGGTACCTTGTCAAAGGCTTTGCTAAAGTCCATGTAGACAACGTCTACTGCACTGCCCTCATCTACCTTCTTGGTCACCCCCTCAAAAAACTCAATCAAATTTGTGAGACATGATTTTCCACGCACGAAGCTATGCTGACTGCCCCGAATCAGCCCTTGCCTCTCTAAATGCTGGTAGATCCTGTCTCTCAGAATACCTTCAAGCAACTTACCTACTACAGACGTTAGGCTCACCGGTCTGTCGTTCCCAGGCTTTTCCCTGCTGCCCTTCTTAAACAAGGGCACAACATTCGCCACTCTCCAATCTTCAGGCACCTCACCTGTGGCTGCCGATGATTCAAATATCTCTGTTAGGGGACCCGCAATTTCCCCCCTAGCCTCCCACAACACCCTGGGATACATTTCATCAGGTCCCGGGGATTTATCTACCTTGATGCGCTTGAAGACTTCCAGCACCTCCTCCTCTGTAATATGCACACTTCTCAAGACATTACTATTTATTTCCCCTAGTTTCCTAACATCCATGCCTTTCTCCACCGTGAATACCGATGAGAAATATTCATTCAGGATCTCACCCAACTCTTGTGGCTCTGCACATAGATGCCCTTGTTGATCCTTAAGAGGCCCTACTCTGTCCCTAGTTACTCTTTTCCCTTTTATGTATTTGTAGAATCTCTTTGGATTCTCCCTTGCATTATTTGCCAAAGCAATTTCATGTCCCCTTTTTAGCCTCCTGATTTCCCTCTTAACTCTATTTCGACAATCTCTATACTCTTCAAGGGATCCACTTGATCCCAGTTGCTTATGTACGTCATATGCCTCCTTCTTCTTTTTGACCAGAGTCTCAATATCTCGAGTCATCCAGGGTTCCCTACTTCTACCAGCCTTACCCTTCACTCTAAAGGGAATGTGCTTACCCTGCACCCTGGTTAACACATTTTTAAAAGCCTCCCATTTACCAGCCGTCCCTTTGCCTGCCAACAGTCTCCCCCAATCTACCTCTGCAAGTTCCTGTCTGATACCATAAAAATTGGCCTTGCCCCAATTAACAATTTTAACTCTTGGGCCAGACCTATCATTCTCCATAGCTATCTTAAAACTAATGGAGTTATGGTCACTTCTCCCAAAGTGATCCCTCACTAACACTTCTGTCACTTGCCCTTCCTTATTTCCAAAGACGAGGTCAAGTGTTGCCCCCTCTCTAGTCGGGCCATCCACATACTGAATGAGAAATTCCTCCTGAATACACTCAACAAATTTCCCTCCATCCAAGCCCCTAATGCTCTGGCTGTCCCAGTCAATGTTGGGAAAGTTAAAGTCCCCTACTACTACCACCCTATTATTCTTGCAGCTATCTGTAATCTCCTTACATATTTGCTCCTCAATTTCCCGCTGACTATTTGGGGGCCTGTAGTACAATTCTACCAAGGTGATCTCTCCCTTCTTATTTTTCAGTTCCACCCATATAGACTCAGTGGGCGAACCCTCGGATATATCCCCTCTAAGTACTGCCGTGATGTTCTCCCTAATCAAAAACGCCACTCCCCCTCCTCTCTTACCTCCTGTTCTATCCTTTCTATAGCATCTGTACCCCAGAACATTGAGCTGCCAGTCCTGCCCCTCCCTTAGCCATGTTTCAGTCATAGCAATAATATCCCAGTCCCATGTGCCCGTCCATGCCCTGAGTTCATCCGCTTTGCCCGTCAGGCCCCTTGCATTGAAATAAATGCAGTTTAACGTAGACTTTCCTTGCTCTCTGCCCTGCTTTCTCAGGTCATGCTTTACACACACTCCCTTCCTGCCTTTTGTTTCCGTCCCCACTGACTTCCTACATCGGTTCCCATCCCCCTGCCACATTCGTTTAAACCCTCCCCAACTGCACTAGCAAACACACCCCCGAGAACATTGGTTCCGGTCCCACCCAGATGCAGACCGTCCGATTTGTACAGGTCCCACCTTCCCCCAGAACCGGTCCCAATGTCCCAGGAATTTGAAACCCTCCCTCTTGCACCATCTCTCAAGCCACGAATTCATCCTAGCTATCCTGTCATTCCTACTCTGACTATCACGTGGCACTGGTAGCAATCCTGAGATTACTACCTTTGAGGTCCCACTTTTTAGTTTAACTCCTAACTCCCTAAATTCAGCTTGTAGGACCTCATCCCGTTTTTTACCTATATTGTTGGTGCCTATATGCACCACGACAGCTGGCTGTTCACCCTCCCCCCCCCCCCCCAGAATGTCCTGCAGCCGCTCCGAGACAACCATGACCCTTGCACCAGGGAGGCAACATACAATCCTGGATTCTCGTTTGCGTCCACAGAAACGCCTGTCTATTCCCCTTACAATTGAATCCCCTATCACTATAGCTCTGCCACTCTTTTTCCCGCCCTTCTGTGCAGCAGAGTCAGCCACGGTGCCATGAACCTGGCTGCTGCTGCCTTCCCCTGGTGAGCCATCTCCCCCAACAGTTTCCAAAACGGTAAATCTGTTTTGGAGGGAGATGGCCGCAGGGGATCCCTGCACTGCCTTCCTACTCTTCCTCTGTCTGTTGGTCACCCATTCCCTATCTGCCTCAGTAATTTTAATCTGCGGTGTGACCAACTCACTGAATGTGCTATCCACAACTTCCTCAGCATCGCGGATGCTCCAAAGTGAGTCCATCCGCAGCTCCAGAGCCGTCAAGCGGTCTAACAGGAGCTGCAGTTGGACACACTTCTTGCAGATGAAGGAGTCAGGGACACCAGAAGGGTCCCTGACTTGCCACATCTCACAAGAGGAGCATGACACAGGTCTGAGCTCTCCTGCCATGACTTAAACCTGAAGTTAAATTTGAACTACACTACACAGCTAAGAGAAAGTCAAAGAGAGAGAAATCACTTACCAGTCACAAGCCAATCACTTACCTGCTGGCTGTGATGTAATTGCTCCCGAGACTCCCTCACAGGTCTGATTCTCTGTACCTCCTTAAGATGAGCACCAAATTCCCTTAACTAGTTAATTAATTTACTTAATTAATTGGATTTTTTCTTTTTTTTTTGGGGGGGGGGTGGAAACTTAACCCCAAACACCGAACTCCAAAAAAAACACAGCCCTCACTCCCCTCTTACCCGAACTCAGCCTTACCCAAACTCAGATACACTCAGTTTGCCTCCAGCACTCTGTTTCTATAGGCACTTCAGCCACACCCTTTGTATCCTTCCTGATTTACAGTCAGCCAATAGGCCTGCTCCCAAAACTGATCTCCCGAAACTAACAGCTGACCTGCAAGGTAAGGAAGTTGTTAAGCAGTACTTACCTCACCCACGCCGCGACCTTTTAAACTGTCCCCTCTGCCTCGCAGCTCCCGCGCTTTTTCAAACTCCCGCGCTGTTTCCAAGGTCCCGGCTCTCTCTCTCCCGAACTAACAGCTGACCTGCAAGGTAAGGAAGTTGTTAAGCAGTACTTACCTCACCCACGCCAGCACGATCCTTTAAAACAGAGATGTGGAGGAATTTATTCAGCCAGACGGTACTGAATCTGTGGAACTCTCTGTCACAGAAGGCTGTGGAGGCCAAATCACTGAGTGTCTTTAAGACAGAGACAGATAGGTTCTTGGTTAATAAGGAGATCAGGGGTTATGGGGAGAAGGAGTGAAGGAAAGAGAATGAAGATGAGAAACATATCAGCCATGATTGGCGGAGCAGGCTCGCTGGGCCGAGTGACCAAGTTCAGCTCCTGTGTCTTATGGTCTTATGGCCGTAAATGTCCAACTCGGTTTGAAATATGGCTTTGGGTGTCTGCCTCCATTATTCCTACAGAAAATGAGGTAATGAAAGGATGTGAGGAACAAGCGGGAAATGACATTGAGGCAGAAGCTGAGCAGTGATTAAATTGAATGGTGGAGGAGGTGTGAGTGACCGTGTAGTCTCCCCATGTTGCTATTTGTTATCAGTTCCGGCTCTGCATTACTCCTGATGAATGTAGCTGCATGATGATATACTTCAGTTACATCTTTCCCACAGATATTTATATTGTTCATGGAAACAGTTCATTTACATCCAGATTATCCAAAACTTTATCATCTTAAATGTGTGGAACGAATCTCACATCATCGTCTTTTATTCCCAATAACCCAGCCCCAGCCAATCCAATCATCCCGAAGGGAAAACTGCTTCTAAACGATCCACACAGCGAGTGGTTCTGATCTGGTCTGCACGGCCTGGGACACTGGTGCCGGCAGATACAACAGTGGTTTCACAGGGAATGGTAGGGGTGACAGAAATCAAATGTACGTCTCCAGGGAAAGGGCAGTGCAGTCGGATTGAATCATCTGCTCATCTACAGAGCCGCTGAGGTCAAACGGAATGAAATGAAACGGAATGAAATGAAATGAAAATCGCTTATTGTCACAAGTAGGCTTCAAATGAAGTTACAGTGAAAAGCCCCTAGTCGCCACATTCCGGCGCCTGTTCGGGGAGGTTGGTACGGGAATTGAACTGTGCTGCTGGCCTGCCTTGGTCTGCTTTAAAAGCCAGCGATTTATCCCAGTGTGCTAAACCAGCCCCAGGAATGAATGTCCTCCTTCGGGACTTCACGCATTTTAAAGGCTTTGGATGTGGCCTGGCTGGGAGATGATGGGACCAACACCTGCAGGTTCCCTCCAAGTTCCCCCACACCGCGAGTATTCTCACTGTAATCCTTTCTATTCACTGTGTCCATGTGTGAACCCAGCGTCCGCTTTCGCTCACTGCTTACTTCACAGCATCAACTTCATTGTAAGTTCCAATCTGTCTGACCCTGGGCGCTGCCTGTGCTTTAATATTGAAAACATCTGTGTTGCTCCCAATAAAAGCAGACGCACATTTAATAATTAGAGGGAGGTCTATCTTTTTTCAGGTTGCTTTACAATTATTTTTAAAAGCGGCTGTGCCACGTGTTTGCTTTCTGGCCTCTGACTGGGGAAAGACAAGTTCTATTCCAGCTCTGCACAATAACTGACCTATCACACTCTGTCAGTTATTCACAACTTAAATGGTGCAATACTGCATGGAGGACATTTACTTCATCCAGGATCTGATTTTATAATTTAGGAACAAGTTTGTTTCCTCAGCAAATGTATTAATCGGGATTGTGTTTCCCCCTGATACCCAGTTCCACATATCTTTACGATAGTGACATTTAAGGGGCATCTTGACAAATACATGAATAGGATGGGAATAGAGGGATATGGACCCCGTAAGCGTAGAAGATTGTAGTTTAGTCGGGCAGTATGGTCGGCACGGGCTTGGAGGGCCGAAGGGCCTGTTCCTGTGCTGTACATTTCTTTGTTCTTTGTATCTCCAAGAGCACTCCCTCACACTCCAGCTCTCCCTTGCACTCTCTCCCTCCCTCACCCTCACTCTCTCACACTATCCATCTCTCACACTCTCTCCCTCGCTCACACTATCTCCCTCTCAACAATCCCTCCCACTCTCACACTCTCTCCCTCTCCCACACTGTCACCCACTCTCACACTCTCTCCCTCTCCCACACTGTCTCCCTCTCTCACACTGTCTCCTCTCTCACACTCTCTCCCTCTCTCACACTGTCTCCCTCTCTCACACTCTCTCCTCTCCCACACTGTCACCCACTCTCACACTCTCTCCCTCGCTCACACTCTCTCCCTCTCCCACACTCTCCCACTCTCACACTCTCTCCCTCTCTAACACTCTCTCCCACTCAACAATCCCTCCCACTCTCACACTCTCTCCCTCTCCCACACTGTCACCCACTCTCACACTCTCTCCCTCGCTCACACTCTCTCCCTCTCAACAATCCCTCCCTCTCTCACACTCTCTCCCTCTCCCACACTCTCCCACTCTCACACTCTCTCCCTCTCTCACACTCTCTCCCTCTCAACAATCCCTCCCACTCTCACACTCTCTCCCTCTCCCACACTGTCACCCACTCTCACAGTCTCTCCCTCTCCCACACTCCCTCCCTCGCTCACACTCTCTCCCTCTCTCACACTCTCTCCCTCTCCCACACTGTCTCCCTCTCTCACACTCTCTCTCTCTCACACCCTTCCTCTCTCACAGTGTCTCACTCTCTCCCTCTCTCACACTCTCTCCCTCTCCCACACTGCCTCCCACTCTCACACTCTCTCCCTCTACCACACTGTCACCCACTCTCACACTCACTCCCTCTCTCACACACTCTCTCCTCACCCACACTGTCACCCACTCTCACACTCTCTCCCTCGCTCACACTCTCTCCCTCTCAACAATCCCTCCCTCTCTCACACTCTCTCCCTCTCCCACACTCTCCCACTCTCACACTCTCTCCCTCTCTAACACTCTCTCCCACTCAACAATCCCTCCCACTCTCACATTCTCTCCCTCTCCCACACTGTCACCCACTCTCACACTCTCTCCCTCGCTCACACTCTCTCCCTCTCAACAATCCCTCCCTCTCTCACGCTCTCTCCCTCTCCCACACTCTCCCACTCTCACACTCTCTCCCTCTCTCACACTCTCTCCCTCTCAACAATCCCTCCCACTCTCACACTCTCTCCCTCTCCCACACTGTCACCCACTCTCACAGTCTCTCCCTCTCCCACACTCCCTCCCTCGCTCACACTCTCTCCCTCTCTCACACTCTCTCCCTCTCAACAATCCCTCCCTCTCTCACACTCTCTCCCTCTCCCACACTGTCTCCCTCTCTCACTCTCTCTCTCTCTCTCTCTCTCACACCCTTCCTCTCTCACAGTGTCTCACTCTCTCCCTCTCTCACACTCTCTCCCTCTCCCACACTGCCTCCCACTCTCACACTCTCTCCCTCTCCCACACTGTCACCCACTCTCACACTCTCTCCCTCTCCCACACTGTCACCCACTCTCACACTCTGTCCCTCTCTCACACTCTCTCCCTCTCCCACACTGTCTCCCTCTCTCACACTCCCTCTCCCACACTGCCTCCCACTCTCACACTCTCTCCCTCTCCCACACTGTCACCCACTCTCACACTCTCTCCCTTTCCCACACTGGCTCCCACTCTCACACTCTCTCCCTCTCCCACGCTGCCTCCCACTCTCACACTCTCTCCCTCTCCCACACTGCCTCCCACTCTCACACTCTCTCCCTCTCCCACACTGCCTCCCACTCTCACACTGTCTCCCTCTCTCACAATCTCTCTCTCTCCCAGACTGTCTCCCTCTCTCACACTCTCTCCCTCTCTCACACTGTCTCCCTCTCTGACACTCTCTCCCTCTCCCACACAGTCTCCCTCTCTCACACTCTGTCCCTCTCTCACACTCTCTCCCTCTCCCACACAGTCAACCACTCTCACACTCTCTCCCTCTCCCACACTGTCACCCACTCTCACACTCTCTCCCTCTCTCACACTCTCTCCCTCTCCCACACTGTCACCCTCTGTCACACTCTCTCCCTCTCCCACACTGTCACCCACTCTCACACTCTCTTCCTCTCCCACACTGTCACCCACTCTCACACTGTCTCCCTCTCTGACACTCTCTCCCTCTCCCACACTGTCTCCCCCTCTCACACTCTCTCCCTCCCCCACACTACCTCCCACTCTCACAGTCTCTCCCTCTTTCACACTCTCTCCCTCTCCCACACTGTCTCCCTCTCTCACACTCTGTCCCTCTCTCACACTGTCTCCCTCTCTCACACTCTCTCCCTCTCCCACACTGTCTCCCTCTCTCACACTCTGTCGCTCTCTCACACTCTCTCCCTCTCCCACACTGTCACCCACTCTCACACTCTCTCCCACTCTCACACTCTCTCCCTCTCCCACACTGTCTCCCTCTCTCACACTGTCTCCCTCTCTGACACTCTCTCCCTCTCCCACACTGTCTCCCTCTCTCACACTCTGTACCCCTCTCACAATCTCTCCCTCTCCCACACTACCTACCACTCTCACAGTCTCTCCCTCTCTCACACTCTCTCCCTCTCCCACTGTCTCCCTCTCTCACACTCTCTCCCTCGCTCACACTCTCTCCCTCTCAACAATCCCTCACACTCTCTCCCTCTCCCACACTGCCTCCCACTCTCACACTCTCTCCCTCTCTCACACTCTCTCCCTCTCCCACACGGTCTCCCTCTCTCACACTCACTCCCTCTCTCACACTCTCTCCCTCTCCCCCACTCTCTCCCTCTTCCACACTCTCTCCCTCTCTCACACTCTCTCCCTCTCTCACACTGTCTCCCTCTCTCACACTCTCTCCCTCTCTCACACTCTCTCCCTCTCCCACACTGTCTCCCTCTCTGACACTCTCTCCCTCTCCCACACTGTCTCCCTCTCTCACACTCTGTCCCCCTCTCACAATCTCTCCCTCTCCCACACTACCTACCACTCTCACAGTCTCTCCCTCTCTCACACTCTCTCCCTCTCCCACTGTCTCCCTCTCTCACACTCTCTCCCTCGCTCACACTCTCTCCCTCTCAACAATCCCTCACACTCTCTCCCTCTCCCACACTGCCTCCCACTCTCACACTCTCTCCCTCTCTCACACTCTCTCCCTCTCCCACACGGTCTCCCTCTCTCACACTCACTCCCTCTCTCACACTCTCTCCCTCTCCCCCACTCTCTCCCTCTTCCACACTGTCTCCCTCTCTCACACTCTCTCCCTCTCTCACACTCTCTCCCTCTCTCACACTCTCTCCCTCTCTCACACTCTCTCCCTCTCCCACACTGTCTCCCTCGCTCACACTCCCTCCCTCTCTCACAGTGCCTCACTCTCTCACACTCTCTCACTCTCTCACCCTCCCTCTCTCACCCTCCCTCTCTCATACTTTCTCCCTCTCTCCCCTTTCGCATTCTCTCTTTTGTACTCCCTCCCTCTCTAGCACTCACACCCTCTCTCACACTCTCCCCCTCACTTTCTCTCCCTCTGACACATTCTCTACCTCAGTCACCCTCCCTATCTCCAACTGTCTCCCACTTTGTCTCCCTCTCAGACTCTCTCCCTCTCTCACACTCTTTCCCTGTCTAACACAACCTACCTGTCTCACTCACTCTCCCTTCCTCACACTCTCTCCCTCTCTCACCCGCCATCTCTCACAATCCCTCCATCTCTCACACTCCCTCTCTCAAATTCCTGCCTCTCACATACTTTCTTCCTCATTGATACTCACTCCCACTCTCCCACTCTCTCTAGCAGATTTCCCTTGTCTCACACTTACCCCTCTCTCACATTCTGTCCCTCTCTCTCACTCTCCCCCCCTCTCTCTCTCTGCATCATGCCTCCCTCCCTCCCTCTCTCACATCTCCGTTAGACACTTTCACACTCTGTCCCTCTCTCTCTCCATCCCTATATCTCTCTCCCTCCATGCCTCCCTCCCTCTCACAAAACTCCCTCAATGACACTTTCTCTCACACTCTTTCTCTCTCTCACACTTTGTCCCTCTCTCAATTTCTCTCAGTCTCTATCCCTCTCTCACAATTTCTCTCACACTCTTTCCCTCTCTCACAATTTCTCTCACTCTCTTTCCCTCTCTCACAATTTCTCTCACTCTCTTTCTCTCTCTCACAATTTCTCTCACAATCTTTCCCTCTCTCACTCTTTCCCTCTCTCACACATTTTCTCACTCATTCCCTCTCTCACAATTTCTCTCACTCTCTTTCCCTCTCTCACAATTTCTCTCACATTCTTTCTCTCTCTCACACGTTCTCTCCCATTCTTCCCCTCTCTCACACTTTCCCTCTCTCACACTTTTTCTCACTCTCTTTCCCTCTCTCACAATTTCTCTGGCTCTCTTTCACTCGCTCACACTTTGTCTTAAACTCTTTCCCTCTCTCACACTTTCTCTCATACTCTTTCCCTCTCTCACATTTTCCGTCTCTCACACTTTCCCTCTCTCACACTTTCTCTGACTCTCTTTCCCTCTCTCACACTTTCTCTCACACTCTTTCCCTCTCTCACACTTTCTCTCACACTCTTTCCCTCTATCACACTTTCTCTCACTCTCTTTCCCTCTCTCCCACTTTCTCTCACACTCTTTCCCTCTCTCACACTTTCTCTCACACTCTTTCCCTCTATCACACTTTCTCTCACTCTCTTTCCCTCTCTCACACTTTCCCTCACTATCGTTCCCTCTCCCGCTCCCTCAGTCACTCAGTCGCTCTCTCCTGTACTTATGTCTAAGATTATGTGAGTATCTAATACACCATCCTTCTCACCCAATCTGCCTCCCTCAGCCACTCACCTTCTCCACTTTCTGCTTCCCTTTCTCTCAGACAATCCACCTCTTTCTCCCGTTTTATCCTTTATTTCTCCACCCTCTTTCTCTCCCAATATCTCTCCTCCCACCCTCTTTCTCTCTCACCCTGTCTTCTATCAGCACATCTCACACACCAGTTCCCTCTTCCTCCACATCTCACCCCGCCTCTCTCCCAGTTGGAGTGTGTGTATCAGATGGAGGCCGGTGTCAGTTAGAGACGGGGTATTAGTTTTCACTGCTGACTATGTATTAATGCTGCTCTCTGAGGTGATGAGTTTGTTGCTGCTGCAGCCTCTGTGTTTTCTGAGGTTCCAATGATTCTAAATAGTTTCTTAGTTTGAGGGGCTGAATCAGATTTAGATTTGGGATCACATACTTTGCACTTTAAATAGTTCCAGATTTTGGAGACATTGAAATGTTCTACTTATGCTCAAACAGAAACTACTGAAATAAAATAAAGGAATGGTCACAGTTACAGAGACAGCTACACCCCAGAGTGCAGTGGACCCTCCCAGAGAAACACACTGACAATTGGAACTGAATCACTGAATGGTCACAGTTACAGAGACAGCTACACCCCAGAGTGCAGTGGAACCACCCAGAGAAACACACTGACAATTGGAACTGAATCACTGAATGGTCACAGTTACAGAGGCAGCTACACCCCAGAGTGCAGTGGAACCACCCAGAGAAACACACTGACAATTGGAACTGAATCTCTGAATGGTCTCAGTTACAGAGGCAGCTACACCCCAGAGTGCAGTGGAACCACCCAGAGAAACACACTGACAATTGGAACTGAATCACTGAATGGTCACCGTCACAGAGACAACTACACCCCAGAGTGCAGTGGAACCACCCAGAGAAACACACTGACAATTGGAACTGAATCACTGAATGGTCACAGTTACAGAGACAGCTACACCCCAGAGTGCAGTGGAACCACCCAGAGAAACACACTGACAATTGGAACTGAATCACTGAATGGTCACAGTTACAGAGGCAGCTACATCCCAGAGTGCAGTGGAACCACCCAGAGAAACACACTGACAATTGGAACTGAATCACTGAATGGTCACAGTTACAGAGACAGCTACACTCCAGTGTGCAGTGGACCCACCCAGAGAAACACACTGACAATTGGAACTGAATCACTGAATGGTCACAGTTACAGAGACAGCTACACCCCAGAGTGCAGTGGAACCACCCAGAGAAACACACTGACAATTGGAACTGAATCACTGAATGGGCAGAGTTACAGAGACAGCTACACCCCAGAGTGCAGTGGAACCACCCAGAGAAACACACTGACAATTGGAACTGAATCACTGAATGGTCACAGTTACAGAGGCAGCTACACCCCAGAGTTCAGTGGACCCACTCAGAGAAACACGCTGACAATTGGAACAGAATCACTGAATGGGCAGAGTTACAGGGGCAGCTACAGCCCAGAGTGCAGTGGACCCACCCAGAGAAACACACTGACAATTGGAGCTGAACACTGAATGGTCACAGTTACAGAGGCAGCTACACCCCAGAGTGCAGTGGACCCACCCAGAGAAACACACTGACAATTGGAACTGAATCACTGAATGGTCACAGTTACAGAGACAGCTACACCCCAGGGAGCAGTGGAACCACCCAGAGAAACACACTGACAATTGGAACTGAATCACTGAATGGTCACAGTTACAGAGACAGCTACACCCCAGAGTGCAGGGGACACACCCAGAGAAACACACTGACAATTGGAACTGAATCACTGAGTGGTCACAGTTACAGAGACAGCTACACCCCAGAGTGCAGGGGACACACCCAGAGAAACACACTGACAATTGGAACTGAATCACTGAATGGTCACAGTGGAGTGAAGGTTATCACTGAAACAATCTGAGATGCAGAGATGGGACTGATGGTGTCTGAGTGGACAGCATCCTTTCTGTTAATGTTAGTTGAACAATGTGATCAACACAGTCTAGTGTTTGCAAAGAGGTCACTCACTCACAAAAATAATATTTTCTTTCACTGAACACAATATCGTAATCTGTTTGTTCACATCTTGAAAAATAAGTTAAACGATGTCACAACCTCAATTTCCCTGAGGCGGTTCCACAGGGTATTAATTAAAAGCTTGGAGAATATATAACCTCAGAGTTTTAGACAGAGAGATTGCCAATCGCAGGAAGGGACACATCACTTCACACTGAAAATGCATTCTCCAGTTAATCAGGTTGAGAAAGCATTCTACCCAATCCTGGCTATTGTTGGTGTTTCTGGTAAGTGACTGTCACCATTGAAGTTGTGTTAATCTGTGTGTGAGCGGCTCTCTGATTTTAAACTGCGACTGAAAATACCTGATCCTGATCTCGTGCTCACTGTTATATCGACACCTGGCCAACGATATCATTGTCAAATGTATTCAAGCCTGTCAATGGTTTGAATCCCTTTCATCAACTCACAATAAACCTCTGTTTGTAACTCACTGGATCTCTGACCGGGGAAGTTATTATATTGAGTGGAATCTTGTATAATGTTAGATTGGATGTCAGTAAAGGCAATCTCTCTGAAGGGAGGTTTAGGAGGAGAAAGAATTAAATCACACTGAGTGTGGGTATCTGTCAGTGTAGAATTGTACTGACTGTGGGTCACTATCCAGAGTGGAATATCTGACAGCGGTGAACAAGGATTACTGGAAGTATCTGTCAGTGTAGAATTGTACTGAGTGTGGGTCACTATCAGAGTGGAATATCTGACGGCGGTGAACAAGGATTACTGGAAGTGTCTGTCAGTGTAGAATTGTACTGAGTGTGGATCACTAACCAGAGTGGAATATCTGACAGTGGTGAACAAGGATTACTGGAAGTATCTGTCAGTGTAGAATTGTACTGACTGTGGGTCCCACACCAGTGTGGAATATCTGACAGCAGTGAAGAAGGATTACTGGAAATGTCTGTCAGTGTAGAATTGTACTGACTGTGGGTCTCTCACCAGAGTGGAATATCTGATCCAATTATCTATCTATTACTGGGACTATCTGTCCGTGTGGAATTGTATTGTGTGTGGGTCAGTAACTGGACTGAAATTAGTTGGTTCTATTTTGAAATGATGTATTTTATTGGTGAGGGGTCGCTCCATTCTGTGGAGTTCTCTCTGTGTGTTTTAACTTTGGAATAGGTTGAAAACAGGAAGAGTTTGGCTGTGTTTTGAAGATGTTTGATATTTATTGTATGAAGTGAAATGTCTCTATCTCTGTTTTCTATTGATCTACTCTAACAGGAACAGATATCACCCACACTCTAATGTTTCATAAAACCCACAGCAGTGCAGTATTCCACTAGATTGTGTGATATTTTCTCATTCCTATTCATCCTGAAATGAACTCACATGTTTGATCAATTTTTATGGGTGTTTTTAAACTGTCTTTCTGCTTCACACGATTTGTGAATCTATTCACCTGAAGCCAGAAACCCCTCCAGTCCATTCACACACTTGTTTTCCAAGGAGTGATTGGGGGACTTATTGTTCTGATCAAAATGCAGCAGCGGACACTGATCTGTCGGAACATTAATGTCCCATCGAAATACCCACTTTGCAAATTCATAATGAATGATGGTGTGTGCCTGTAATTAGTTGTATTCTGCCTCTGTATTCACTATCACTCCCAATTTGATTCTGTCTGTAAATTGTGTAATTATCATTCTGCTTCCCGATCCCATACTGTTGATGGGAATGGTGAAGGAGAGTGATCCCAGTGCTGATCCTTGTGGAACACCACTTTCCACCTTCCACCAATCAGCCTAAATCCCTTTAACTCCTCTCCCTGTTTTCTGTGTGTGTCGCCAGCATGTGTCCATCCTGCTGCTGTGTCCCCTAACTCCACTGGCTCTGAGATTACCCATCAGTCTGTTATGTCGGATCTTACTGACGGCCTTTAGAAAATCAAATTGTTTAACATCCATCATACTACTCAGATCTATTATTTCTGGTAGTTATTGCAATAATTGGATGAAATGTGTCAGGAATAATGTTGACTTTGGAATATGTGCCGACTATTTAGTGTACTCTGTGTTACTGGATTTCTTTTAACTCAGACTTCTAATTCAATGCTTCCAACTGTTGACATTGTGACTGGAAGATGTGATTATATTCTGTTCTAAATTCAAGGATAACAGAGACCGACTTCTGCTTTTCAATTCTTTGGTAATTATTCTGATGTTGATCAGTGAATAGATAATATTGTCTCTGCTGTTTCTGTCTATTTTATGAATATTTGTTGTGAAATCCATCCGCCTCCAGTAATCTCCCTCTACCTGGACCCCGCCCTCTGGCCTCCTATCAGCTCTTGATCTTTTCATTGAGATGTGTCAGTGCGACATCGACCATCTCAATTTCCCTGTGCCTCTCACCAATTCTATCCTGACTCACTCTAAACTTGCTCCAATCCTCTCTCGAATATCCAACCCTGGCCTGGTGATCTAAGCTGCTCACAAGGGCGGTGTCATTATTGTCTGGTGTCCTGACCTCTTCCTCACAGAGGCTGACCGTCCGCTCTCAGGCCCATCCTGGTACCTCCCCCTGGACCAGCAGCACACCACCAAACATCATGATACTGTTTCCAGGGCTTTCACTGACCTCGTTGACTCTGGATATCTTCTGTCCTCAGCCTTGGACATCGTAGTCCCACAACCCCACACATCCTGCATCAACCTCCCGCTTCTACCTCCTTCCCAAAATCCACAAACAGGAAAGTCCCAGTGCACCCATTATTTCGGCCTGTTCCAGCCCCACCAAGATCATTTCTTCCCATCTTGATTCCATCCGCTTTACCCTGTTCTGCCCTTCCCAAAGACAGTGGTGTCACAGTGACACAGTGGTTTGCACTGCTGCCTCACAGCAGCAGGATCCCGAAATCAATTCCTACCTTGGGTGACTGTCTGTGTGCAGACTGCACTTTCTCTCCCTGTCTGTGTGGGTTTCCTCCGGGTCTCCGGTTGCCTCCCATAGCCCAAAAATGTGCAGGTTAGGTGGATTGGCCATGCTAAATTACTCCGCAGTGTCCAAAAAGATGTGTAGGTTAGATTAAGGGGTTAATGAGATAGGCGGGGGAGTGAGCTTGGTTGAGGTACTCTTTCAGAGGTTTGGTACAGACTTAATGGGCCGAATGGCCTCCTTCTGCACTGTGGGGATGTTATGGTTCCTGATTCCTCTGGTGTCGTATGTCATATAAACAAGGTCTATTTCCCTGGCCCTAACCGCCTAATCTTCACAATGGATGTCCAATCCCTCTGCACCTCCGTTCCCCAACACGAGGGTTGTGTTCAGATCCTCATACCCTGCTTCCTGTAAAGACTGCATCTCATTCTCCCACTTTCTCCGCCTCCATCGCCTCTGATCTGATGCTGGCGTCTTCGAAAGTAGCCCCCCTGGCATGTCTGTCTTTTCCTTAACCTGGCCGTCCCCACCACCTTCCTTTGTTAACAGGGCTCTCAATCGTGTTCAATTCACTTCTCACACCTCTGTCCTCACACATCCCCCTCCCTCCCGGAAACATGATAGGGTTCCCCTCCTCACTTTCCACACCATCAGCCTCCCCATTGAAAGGGAAATCCTCCTCCATTTCTGCCAACTCCAGCATGATGTCACCACCAAACACATCTTCACCTCTCTCCAACCACCCCCCTCAATGTCTGCATTCCTCAGGTACCGCTCCCTCCCCCTTGTCCACTTCCCCCTCACACCCCTTTCCCTTCCCCCAGCACCTTCCCCTGCAATCACAGTCGGTGCAACAACTGTCCCTTTACCTCCTCCCGTGTCCCGGTTCTCAGCAGCAAACTCTCCTTTCTGGGGAAGCAGCGTTTCACTTCTGTGCCTTCAGTTTGTTCTCCTGTATTCGCTGCTGCCAATACCGTCTCCTCGACATTGGGGAGACTAAACGCAGACTGGGAGACTGCTTTGTGGAACACCTTCACTCAGCCCACAGCATGGCCCCAGCCTTCCTGTTGTGGCCATGTTAACTCAGCACCTTGCTCTCAGGCCCACATGTCTGTCCTTGGCCTGCTGCCAGAATGCAGTGAAGCCCAACGCAAGCTGGAGGAGCAACATCTCATCGTCCAATTAGGATGTTGCATCCCGCAGGATGTAACTTTAATTTCCACTACTTTATTCTGGGAACTTTCTCCTCCATCTTAACGCTCTTGTTTTGGAATGTTCCTACTTTTTTGTTGAATGCAATGAGTCCGAATCTGGAGAGAGTCTATTCCGGCCAAGTGAACCCTGGGGAATGTCCAATGCCGGAGCGGGAATACTCCTGAGAAAAGCTTGGCAGGGATTCTTTCCAAACAGTGAGAGGATGGATTCCTGGGAACAGTGATGTTGGGATTTTCCAGACATGGCAATGGGGGATTCCCGGGAACGGGTGCTTTACGAATGACTAAACCTGGGAGGGATGATCCCTCGGGATGTTCTGGAGACTGGACAGACTCTATTCTGGACAGGCTGGGCTGCACGGTAGCACAGTGGTTGGCACAGTTGATTCACAGCTCCAGGGTCCCAGGTTCGATTCCCGGCTTGGGTCACTGTCTGTGTGGAGTCTGCACTTTCTCACCCGTGTCTGCGTGGGTTCCCTCCGGGTGCTCCAGTTTCCTCTCACAGTCCAAAGATGTGCGGGTTAGGTGGATTGGCCAAGATAAATTGTGTTTAGTTTCCAAACGATTTTGATGGGGTCACTGGGTTATGGGGATGGGGTGGGCTGAACTGGTTTTCTCTTTCCAAGGGCCGGTGCAGAGTCGATGGGCCGAATGGCCTCCTTTTGCACTGTGCATTCTGTATTTCTATTTCTCCCATGGTTATGAAGTGGGAAGGTCCCGCGTTTGTTTTATTTTTCCCATTGATCGTGGAGTATTCAAATAAACCAGGAGTGGGGTCCAACCCCATCAGAAATCCAGTCCAGGGAACGGTCCAATCCGGGGTGTGGTCCAATAATTGAGCTGGGATGGCAATCTCTGGTATGTTTGTATCCGGTTTGGGAAACCTGGCCGGCCTGAGTGAATCCTGTAAATCAGACTAAATGAGAAATGTAACCTCTCCCAAAGGTCTCTGAATTATAAACATTTTCCTCCCACTGCCATCAAACTGACAGGGCTGCAATTCACACTTTCCCCCCATTCCCCACCTTTAACACTGGAGTTACATTTCCTACTCCCCTCTCTGCAATGTTAATCTCTGTGCCCACTCCTCTCCCAGCACCCCCACCCACCCACTGTCCATTATATTGATGCTGCAATTGTGTCCTGGTTCAGACAGGGAGATTCATTACCCAGTAATTTCCCGCGTCTCTCCTTTCTCTCTCTGACAGTTAATATACTGGGAATTGTGATTCTGTGTCGGGGGAAGTGTGGCCTCTCTACCTGCACCACTCGCTACCTGGTGGCCATGGCAACGGCGGATCTGCTGTTTATTATCACTAACCCCATTCTGAACATGATCAGTTATTATTATTTCCCCCGGAGTTTCCTGGCCCTCACCCCTGTGTGTAGTGTTAACTCTGTCCTGCTCGCTGCAGCCAGGGACTGTTCTGTCTGGTTCACCCTCACTTTCTCCTTTGATCGATTTGTGGCCATTCGCTGCCAGAAACTGAAAAGTAAATATTGCACCGGGAAAACTGCGGCTGTGGTTCTGTCCACAAGCGGCCTCCTGCTCTGTGTGAAAAACATCCCCGGGTACTTTACATTGGAACCTGGGGGGATAATCGACAATGTCCAGTGGTTCTGCGTCACAAAGAGCAGCGTTCTCACTGACCCGGGATGGGTTGGGTATCTCTGGTTTGATCAGGTTGTAACCCCATTGGTGCCGTTCTTCTCAATCCTGTTGACCAACGCTCTGACAGTCAGACACATTTTCCTCAGCAGTCGGGTCCGGAAGGCACTGAGGGCCCAGAGCCAGGGAGACAATCGCAGCGACCCAGAGATGGAGAGCAGAAGGAAGTCAATGATTTTACTCTTCAGCATCTCCGGAACGTTCATCCTCCTCTGGACCGTGTCTGTTATTAAATTTTTCTATTTGGATTTGAGTGAATTAGTTTACCTCACCGAGCCTCAATATACTTTACAACAAGTCGGATTTATGCTGCAGGATTTAAATTGCTGCACAAACACATTTATTTATGTGGTGACTCAGTCCAGGTTCAGGGAGCAGATCAAGGTCGGGGTGAAATATCCGGTCACATCAATTATTAAATTAATGAGAAAATAAAACGGACTGAAAACCTCTCAGCCAATCAGGAGCTCCAGCCGCTGACTGAAACCACCTCAGCCAATCAGGAGCTCCAGACGCTGACTGACAGCCTCTCAGCCAATCAGGAGCTCCAGCCGCTGACTGACAGCCTCTCAGCCAATCAGGAGCCCCAGCCGCTGGCTGACAGTCTCTCAGCCAATCAGGAGCTCCAGCCGCTGACTGACAGTCTCTCAGCCAATCAGGAGCTCCAGCCGCTGACTGACAGTCTCTCAGCCAATCAGGAGCCCCAACCGCTACTAACAGCCTCTCAGCCAATCAGGAGCTCCAGCCGCTACTAACAGCCTCTCAGCCAATCAGGAGCTCCAGCCGCTGAATGAAACCATCTCAGCCAATCAGGATCTCCAACCGCTGACTGACAGCCTCTCAGCCTATCAGGAGCCCCAACCGCTGACTGACAGCCTCTCAGCCAATCAGGATCTCCAGCCGCTGACTGGCAGCCTCTCAGCCATTCAGGAGCCCCAACCGCTGACTGACAGTCTCTCAGCCAATCAGGAGCTCCAGCCGCTGACTGGCAGCCTCTCAGCCAATCAGGAGCTCCAGCCGTTGACTGACAGCCTCTCAGCCAATCAGGAGATCCAGCCGCTGACTGACAGTCTCTCAGCCAATCAGGAGCCCCAACCGCTGACTGACAGCCTCTCAGCCAATCAGCATCTCCAGCCGCTGAGTAACAGTCTCTCAGCCAATCAGGAGCCCCAACCGCTGACTGACAGTCTCTCAGCCAATCAGGAGCTCCAGCCGCTGACTGACAGTGTCTCAGCCAATCAGGAGCCCCAACCGCTGACTGACAGTCTCTCAGCCAATCAGGAGCTCCAGCCGCTAACTGACAGTCTCTCAGCCAATCAGGAGCTCCAGCCGCTAACTGACAGCCTCTAAGCCAATCAGGAGCTCCAACCGCTGACTCACAGACGCTCAGCCAATCAGGAGCTCCAGCCGCTGACTGACAGCCTCTCAGCTAATCAGGAGCTCCAGCCGCTACTAACAGCCTCTCAGCCAATCAGGAGCTCCAGCCGCTGACTGACACTCTCTCAGCCAATCAGGAGCTCCAGCCGCTGACTGGCAGTCTCTCAGCCAATCAGGAGCTCCAGCCGCTGACTGACAGCCACTCAGCCAATCAGGAGCACAAGCCGCTGACTGACAGTCTCTCAGCCAATCAGGAGCCCCAAACGCTGACTGACAGTCTCTCAGCCAATCAGGAGCTCCAGCCGCTAACTGACAGTCTCTCAGCCAATCAGGAGCTCCAGCCTCTGACTGACAGCCTCTCAGCCAATCAGGAGCTCCAGCCGCTGACTGACAGTCTCTCAGCCAATCAGGAGCTCCAGCCGCTGACTGACAGCCTCTCAGCCAATCAGGAGCTCCAGCCGCTGACTGACAGTCTCTCAGCCAATCAGGAGATCCAGCCGCTGACTGACAGTCTCTCAGCCAATCAGGAGATCCAGCCGCTGACTGACAGTCTCTCAGCCAATCAGTATCCCCTGGCGCTGACTGGCAGCCTCTCAGCCAATCAGGAGCTCTAGCCGCTGACTGACAGCCTCTCAGCCAATCAGGAGCTCTAGCCGCTGACTGACAGTCTCTCAGCCAACCAGGAGATCCAGCCGCTGACTGACAGTCTCTCAGCCAATCAGTATCTCCTGGCGCTGACTGACAACCTCTCAGCCAATCAGGAGCTGGGTCTGGGGCGTGGGGAACACAGACAGTGCTGGCTGTGTGGTGGGAGCACTGACAGTGCCGGCTGTGTGGGGGAGCACTGAGAGTGCTGGCTGCGTGGTGGGAGCACTGACAGTGCTGGCTGCGTGGGGAGCACTGACAGTGCTGGCTGTGTGGTGGAAGCACTGACAGTGCTGGCTGGGTTGGGGGAGCACTGACAGTGCTGGCTGTGTGGTGGGAGCACTGACAGTGCTGGCTGTGTGGTGGGAGCACTGACAGTGCTGGCTGTGTGGGGAGCACTGACAGTGCTGGCTGTGTGGTGGGAGCACTGACAGTGCTGGCTGTGTGGGAGAGCACTGGCAGTGCTGGCTGTGTGCGGGGAGCACAGACAGTGCTGGCTGTGTGGTGGGAGCACTGACAGGTCTTGCTGTGTGGTGGGAGCACTGACAGTGCTGGCTGTGTGGTGGGAGCACTGACAGTGCTGGCTGTGTGGGGGAGCACTGACAGTGCCGGCTGTGTGGGGGGAGCACTGACAGTGCTGGCTGTGTGGGGGGAGCACTGACAGTGCTGGCTGTGTGGGGGAGCACAGACAGGGCTGGCTGTGTGGGGGAGCACTGACAGTGCTGACTGTGTGGGGGGAGCACTGACAGTGCTGGCTGTGTGGGGGAGCACTGACAGTGCTGGCTGTGTGGGGGAGCACTGACAGTGCTGGCTGTGTGGGGGAGCACTGACAGTGCTGGCTGTGTGGGGGGAGCACTGACAGTGCTGGCTGTGTGGGGGAGCACAGACAGGGCTGGCTGTGTGGGGGAGCACTGACAGTGCTGGCTGTGTGGGGTGGGAGCACTGAAAGTGCTGGCTGTGTGGTGGGAGCACTGACAGTGCTGGCTGTGTGGTGGGAGCACTGACAGTGCTGGCTGTGTGGTTGGAGCACTGACAGTGCTGGCTGTGTGGAGGAGCACTGACAGTGCTGGCTGTGTGGGGGGTCGCACTGACAGTGCTGGCTGTGTGGGGGAGCACTGACAGTGCTGGCTGTGTGGTGGGAGCACTGACAGTGCTGGCTGTGTGGGGGAGCACTGACAGTGCTGGCTGTGTGGGGGAGCACTGACAGTGCTGGCTGTGTGGTGGGAGCACTGACAGTGCTGGCTGTGTGGGGGAGCACTGACAGTGCTGGCTGTGTGGAGGGAGCACTGACAGTGCTGGCTGTGTGGTGGGAGCACTGACAGTGCTGGCTGAGGGGGGGGAAGTGCACTGACAGTGCTGGCTGTGTGGGGGAGCACTGACAGTGCTGGCTCTGTGGGGGGAGCACTGACAGTGCTGGCTGTGTGGGGAGCACTGACAGTGCTGGCTGTGTGGTTGGAGCACTGACAGTGCTGGCTGTGTGGGGGAGCACTGACAGTGCTGGCTGTGTGGGGGGAGCACTGACACTGCTGGCTGTGTGTGGGGGAGCACTGACAGTGCTGGCTGTGTGGTGGGAGCACTGACAGTGCTGGCTGTGTGGTGGGAGAACTGACAGTGCTGGCTGTGTGGTTGCAGCAAAGACAGTGCTGGCTGTATGGAGGAGCACTGACAGTGCTGGCTGTGTGGGGGGTCGCACTGACAGTGCTGGCTGTGTGGGGGAGCACTGACAGTGCTGGCTGTGTGGGGGAGCACTGACAGTGCTGGCTCTGTGGGGGGAGCACTGACAGTGCTGGCTGTGTGGGGGAGCACTGACAGTGCTGGCTGTGTGGTGGGAGCACTGACAGTGCTGGCTGTGTGGGGGAGCACTGACAGTGCTGGCTGTGTGGGGGGTGCACTGACAGTGCTGGCTGTGTGGGGGAGCACTGACAGTGCTGGCTGTGAGGGGGAGCACTGACAGTGCTGGCTGTGTGGTGGGAGCACTGACAGTGCTGGCTGAGGGGGGGGAAGTGCACTGACAGTGCTGGCTGTGTGGGGGAGCACTGACAGTGCTGGCTCTGTGGGGGGAGCACTGACAGTGCTGGCTGTGTGGGGGAGCACTGACAGTGCTGGCTGTGTGGGGGGAGCACTGACAGTGCTGGCTGTGTGGGGGGAGCACTGACAGTGCTGGCTGTGTGGTGGGAGCACTGACAGTGCCGTCTGAATGGTGGGAGCACTGACAGTGCTGGCTGTGTGTGGGGAGCACTGACAGTGCTGGCTGTGTGGGTGGAGCACTGACAGTGCTGGCTGTGTGGGGGAGCACTGACAGTGCTGTCTGTGTGGGGGAGCACTGACAGGGCTGGCTGTGTGGGGGGAGCACTGACAGTGCTGGCTGTGTGAGGGAGCACTGACAGTGCTGGCTGTGTGGTGGGAGCACTGCCAGTGCTGGCTGTGTGGGGGAGCACTGACAGTGCTGGCTGTGTGGGGGAGCACTGACAGTGCTGGCTGTGTGGTGGGAGCACTGACAGTGCTGGCTGTGTGGGGGAGCACTGACAGTGCTGGATGAGGAGGGGGGAAGTGCACTGGCAGTGCTGGCTGTGTGGGGGAGCACTGACAGTGCTGGCTGTGTGGTGGGAGCACTGACAGTGCTCGCTGTGGGGAGCACTGACAGTGCTGGATGTGTGGTGGGAGCACTGACAGTGCTGGCTGTGTGGGGGAGCACATACAGTGCTGGCTGTGTGGTGGGAGCACTGACAGTGCTGGCTGTGGGGAGCACTGACAGTGCTGGCTGAGGGGGGGGGGGGGAAGTGCACTGACAGTCCTGGCTGTGTGGGGGAGCACTGACAGTGCTGGCTGTGTGGGGGAGCACTGACAGTGCTGGCTGTGTGGTGGGAGCACTGACAGTGGTGGCTGTGTGGGGGAGCATTGACAGTGCTGGCTGAGGGGAGGGAAGTGCACTGGCAGTGCTGGCTGTGTGGGGGAGCACTGACAGTGCTGGCTGTGTGGTGGGAGCACTGACAGTGCTGGCTGTGGGGAGCACTCACAGTGCTGGCTGTGAGGGGGGAGCACTGACAGTGCTGGCTGTGTGGGGGAGCACTGACAGTGCTGGCTGTGTGTTGGGAGCACGGACAGTGCTGCCTGTGTGGGGGTGCACTGACAGTGCTGGCTGTGTGGTGGGAGCACTGACAGTGCTGGTTGTGTGGTGGGAGCACTGACACTGCTAGCTCTGTGGGAGGGCACTGCCAGTGCTGGCTGTGTGGGGGAGCACTGACAGTGCTTGCTGTGTGGTGGGAGCACTGACAGTGCTGGCTGTGTGGGGGAGCACTGCCAGTGCTGGCAGTGTGGGGGGAGGACTGACAGTGCTGGCTGTGTGGTGGGAGCACTAACAGTGCTGGCTGTGTGGGGGAGCACTGACAGTGCTGGCTGTATGGGGGGGAGCACCGACAGTGCTGGCTGTGTCGGGGAGCACTGACATCGCTGGCTGTGTGGGGGAGCACTGACAGTGCTTGCTGTGTGGGGGAGCACTGACATCGCTGGCTGTGTGGGGGAGCACTGCCAGTGCTGGCTGTGTGGTGGGAGCACTGACAGTGCCGGCTGCGTGGTGGGAGCACTGACAGTGCTGGCTGTGTGGTGGGAGCACTGACAGTGCTGGCTGCGTGGTGGGAGCACTGACAGTGCTGGTTGTGTGGTGGGAGCACTGACAGTGCTGGCTGTGTGGGGGAGCACTGACAGTGCTGGCTGTGTGGGGGGAGCACTCTCACTGCTGGCTGTGGGTGGAGAACTGGCAGTGCTGGCTGTGTGGTGGGAGCACTGACAATGCTGGCTGTGGGGGAGCACTGACAGAGCTGGCTGTGTGGGGGGGAGCCCTGACAGTCCTGGCTGTGTGGGGGAGCACTGACAGTGCTGGCTGTGTAGTGGGAGCACTGACAGTGCTGGCTCTGTGGGGGGGGGGGCACTGAGAGTGCTGGCTGTGTGTGGGGAGCACTGACAGTTCTGCCTGTGTGGGTGGAGCACTGACAGTGCTGGCTGTGTGGGGGAACACTGGCAATGCTGGCTGTGTGGGGGAGCACTGACAGTGCTGGCTGTGGGGGAGCACTGACAGGGCTGGCTGTGTGGGGGGATCACTGAGAGTGCTGGCTGAGGGGGGGTGAAGTGCACTGGCAGTGCTGGCTGTGTGGGGGAGCACTGACAGTGCTGGCTGTGGTGGGAGCACTGACAGGGCTCGCTGTGTGGGGGGATCACTGAGAGTGCTGGCTGTGTGGGGGAGCACTGACAGTGCTTGCTGTGTGGGGGAGCACTGACAGTTCTGGCTGTGTGGGGGGAGCACTGGCAGTGCTGGCTGTGTGGGGGAGCACTGACAGTGCTGGATGAGGGGGGGTGAAGTGCACTGGCAGTGCTGGCTGTGTGGGGGAGCACTGACAGTGCTGGCTGTGTGGGGAGCACTGACAATGCTGGCTGTGTGGGGGGGGGCACTGACAGTGCTGGCTGTGTGGGGGGAGCACTGACAGTGCTGGCTGTGTGGGGGGAGCACTGACAGTGCTGGCTGTGTGGGGGAGCACTGACAGTGCTGGCTGTGTGGTGGGAGCACTGACAGTGCTGGCTGTGTGGTGGGAGCACTAACAGTGCTGGCTGTGTGGGGGGAGCACTGACAGTGCTGGCTGTGGGGGGGGTGGAAGTGCACTGACGGTGCTGGCTGTGTAGGGGGAGCACTGACAGTGCTGCCTGTGTGGGGAGCACTGACAGTCCTGGCTGTGTGGGGGGAGCACTGACAGTGCTGCCTGTGTGGGGGGAGCACTGACAGTGCTGGCAGTGTGGGGGAGCGCTGACTGTGCTGGCTGTGTGGTGGGAGCACTGACATTGCTGGCTGTGTGGGGGGAGCACTGAGAGTGCTGGCTGTGTGGGGGAGCACTGACAGTGCTGGCTGTGTGGGGGAGCACTGACAGTGCTGGCTGTGTGGTGGGAGCACTGACAGTGCGGGCTGTGTGGGGGAGCACTGACAGTGCTGGCTGTGTGTGGGAGCACTGACAGTGCTGGCTGTGTGGGGGAGCACTGACAGTGCTGGCTGTGTGGGGGAGCACTGACAGTGCTGGCTGTGTGGAGGGAGCACTGACAGTGCTGGCTGTGTGGGGGTGCACTGACAGCGCTGGCTGTGTGGTGGGAGCACTGACAGTGCTGGCTTTGTGGTGGGAGCACTGACAGTGCAGGCTGTGTGGGGGGGAGCACTGACAGTGCTGGCTGTGTGGTGGGAGCACTGGCAGTGCGGGCTGTGTGGGGGGAGCACTGAAAGTGCTGGCTGTGTGAGGGCAGCACTGACATTGCTGGCTGTGTTGGGAGCACTGACAGTGCTGGCTGTGTGGTGGGAGCACTGACAATGCTGGCTGTGTGGTGGGAGCACTGACAATGCTGGCAGTGTGGTGGGAGCACTGACAGTGCTGGCTGTGTGGTGGGAGCACTGACAATGCTGGCTGTGTGGTGGGAGCACTGACAGCGCTGGCTGTGTGGTGGGAGCACTGACAGTGCTGGCTGTGTGGTGGGAGCACTGACAGTGCTGGCTGAGGGGGGGGAAGTGCACTGACAGTGCTGGCTGTGTGGGTGAGCACTGACAGTGCTGGCTGTGTGGGGAGAGCACTGACAGTGCTGGCTGTGTGGGGGGAGCACTGACAGCGCTGGCTGTGTGGGGGAGCACTGCCAGTGCTGGCAGTGTGGGGGGAGGACTGACAGTGCTGGCTGTGTGGTGGGAGCACTGACAGTGCTGGCTGTGTGGGGAGCACTGACAGTGCTGGCTGTATGGGGGGGGAGCACCGACAGTGCTGGCTGTGTGGGGAAGCACTGACAGTGCTGGCTGTGTGGGGGGAGCACAGACAGTGCTGGCTGTGTGGTGGGAGCACTGACAGTGCTGGCCGTGTGGTGGGAGCACTGACAGTGCTGGTTGTGTGGTGGGAGCACTGACAGTGATGGCTCTGTGGGGGAGCACTGACAGTGCTAGCTCTGAGGGAGAGCACTGGCAGTGCTGGCTGTGGGTGGAGAACTGGCAGTGCTGGCTGTGTGGTGGGAGCACTGACAGTGCTGGCTGTGTGGGGTGGGGGCACTGACAGTGCTGGCTGTGTGGGGGAGCACTGACGGTGCTGGCTGTGTGGTGGGAGCACTGACAGTGCTGGCTGTGTGGGGGGAGCACTGACAGTGCTGGCGGTGTGATGGGAGCACTGACAGTGCTGGGAGCACTGACAGTGCTGGCAGTGTGGGGGGAGCACTGACAGTGCTGTCTGTGTGGGGGAGCACTGACAGTGCTGGCTGTGTGGTGGGAGCACTGATAGTGCTGGCTGTGTGGGGGAGCACTGACAGTGCTGGCTGTGTGGGGGAGTACTGACAGTGCTGGCTGTGTGGGGGGAGCACTGACAGTGCTCGCTGTGTGGTGGGAGCACTGACAGTGCTGGCTGTGTGGTGGGAGCACTGACAGCGCTGGCTGTGTGGTGGGAGCACTGACAGTGCTGGCTGTGTGGTGGGAGCACTGACAGTGCTGGCTGAGGGGGGGGAGTGCACTGACAGTGCTGGCTGTGTGGGTGAGCACTGACAGTGCTGGCTGTGTGGGGAGAGCACTGACAGTGCTGGCTGTGTGGTGGGAGCACTGACAGTGCTGGCTGTGTGGGGGGAGCACTGACAGTGCTGGCGGTGTGATGGGAGCACTGACAGTGCTGGGAGCACTGACAGTGCTGGCAGTGTGGGGGGAGCACTGACAGTGCTGTCTGTGTGGGGGAGCACTGACAGTGCTGGCTGTGTGGTGGGAGCACTGATAGTGCTGGCTGTGTGGGGGAGCACTGACAGTGCTGGCTGTGTGGGGGAGCACTGACAGTGCTGGCTGTGTGGGGGGAGCACTGACAGTGCTCGCTGTGTGGTGGGAGCACTGACAGTGCTGGCTGTGTGGTGGGAGCACTGACAGCGCTGGCTGTGTGGTGGGAGCACTGACAGTGCTGGCTGTGTGGTGGGAGCACTGACAGTGCTGGCTGAGGGGGGGAGTGCACTGACAGTGCTGGCTGTGTGGGTGAGCACTGACAGTGCTGGCTGTGTGGGGAGAGCACTGACAGTGCTGGCTGTGTGGTGGGAGCACTGACAGTGCTGGCTGTGTGGGGGAGCACTGACAGTGCTGGCTGTGTGTTGGGAGCACTGACAGTGCTGGCTGTGTGGGTGGGAGCACTGCCAGTGCTGGCTGTGTGGGGGAGCACTGACAATGCTGGCTGTGTGGGGGAGCACTGACAGTGCTGGCTGTGTGGGGGAGCACTGACAGTGCTGGCTGTGTGGTGGGAGCACTGACAGTGCTGGCTGTGTGGTGGGAGCACTGACAGTGCTGGCTGTGTGGGGGGAGCACTGACAGTGCTGGCTGTGGGGGGGGTGGAAGTGCACTGACGGTGCTGGCTGTGTAGGGGGAGCACTGACAGTGCTGCCTGTGTGGGGAGCACTGACAGTCCTGGCTGTGTGGGGGGAGCACTGACAGTGCTGCCTGTGTGGGGGAGCGCTGACTGTGCTGGCTGTGTGGTGGGAGCACTGACATTGCTGGCTGTGTGGTGGGAGCACTGACAGTGCTGGCTGTGTGGGGGGAGCACTGAGAGTGCTGGCTGTGTGGGGGAGCACTGACAGTGCTGGCTGTGTGGGGGGAGCACTGAGAGTGCTGGCTGTGTGGGGGGAGCACTGACAGTGCTGGCTTTGTGGGGGAGCACTGACAGTGCTGGCTGTGTGGTGGGAGCACTGACAGTGCGGGCTGTGTGGGGGAGCACTGACAGTGCTGGCTGTGTGTGGGAGCACTGACAGTGCTGGCTGTGTGGGGGGAGCACTGAAAGTGCTGGCTGTGTGGGGGAGCACTGACAGTGCTTGCTGTGTGGAGGGAGCACTGACAGTGCTGGCTGTGTGGGGGTGCACTGACAGCGCTGGCTGTGTGCTGGGAGCACTGACAGTGCTGGCTTTGTGGTGGGAGCACTGACAGTGCTGGCTGTGTGGGGGGGAGCACTGACAGTGCTGGCTGTGTGGTGGGAGCACTGGCAGTGCGGGCTGTGTGGGGGGAGCACTGAAAGTGCTGGCTGTGTGAGGGCAGCACTGACAGTGCTGGCTGTGTTGGGAGCACTGACAGTGCTGGCTGTGTGGTGGGAGCACTGACAATGCTGGCTGTGTGGTGGGAGCACTGACAATGCTGGCAGTGTGGTGGGAGCACTGACAGTGCTGGCTGTGTGGTGGGAGCACTGACAATGCTGGCTGTGTGGTGGGAGCACTGACAGCGCTGGCTGTGTGGTGGGAGCACTGACAGTGCTGGCTGTGTGGTGGGAGCACTGACAGTGCTGGCTGAGGGGGGGGGGGGGGAAGTGCACTGACAGTGCTGGCTGTGTGGGTGAGCACTGACAGTGCTGGCTGTGTGGGGAGAGCACTGACAGTGCTGGCTGTGTGGGGGGAGCACTGACAGCGCTGGCTGTGTGGGGGAGCACTGCCAGTGCTGGCAGTGTGAGGGGAGGACTGACAGTGCTGGCTGTGTGGTGGGAGCACTGACAGTGCTGGCTGTGTGGGGAGCACTGACAGTGCTGGCTGTATGGGGGGGGAGCACCGACAGTGCTGGATGTGTGGGGAAGCACTGACAGTGCTGGCTGTGTGGGGGGAGCACAGACAGTGCTGGCTGTGTGGTGGGAGCACTGACAGTGCTGGCCGTGTGGTGGGAGCACTGACAGTGCTGGTTGTGTGGTGGGAGCACTGACAGTGCTGGCTCTGTGGGGGAGCAC
Organism: Scyliorhinus torazame; assembly: GCF_047496885.1. Classification (NCBI taxonomy): domain Eukaryota; kingdom Metazoa; phylum Chordata; class Chondrichthyes; order Carcharhiniformes; family Scyliorhinidae; genus Scyliorhinus; species Scyliorhinus torazame. The sequence continues at coordinate 556,228 of NW_027307823.1, forward strand.
TGACAGTGCTAGCTCTGAGGGAGAGCACTGGCAGTGCTGGCTGTGGGTGGAGAACTGGCAGTGCTGGCTGTGTGGTGGGAGCACTGACAGGGCTGGCTGTGTGGTGGGAGCACTGACAGTGCTGGCTGTGTGGTGGAAGCACTGACAGTGCTGCCTGTGTGGGGGTGCACTGACAGTGCTGGCTGTGTGGGGGGAGCACTGACAGGGCTGGCTGTGTGGTGGGAGCACTGACAGTGCTGGCTGTGTGGTGGAAGCACTGACAGTGCTGACTGTGTGGGGGGAGCACTGACAGTGCAGGCTGTGTGGGGGAGCACTGACAGTGCTGGCTGTGTGGTGGAAGCACTGACAGTGCTGACTGTGTGGGGGGAGCACTGACAGTGCTGGCTGTGTGGGGGAGCACTGACAGTGCTTGCTGTATGGGGGAGCACTGACAGTGCTGGCTGTGTGGGGGAGCACTGGCAGTGCTGACTGTGTGGTGGGAGCACTGACAGTGCTGGCTGTGTGGTGGGAGCTCTGACAGTGCTGGCTGTGTGGTGGGAGCACTGACAGTGCTGGCTGTGTGGTGGGAGCACTGACAGTGCTGACTGTATGGGGGAGCACTGACAGTGCTGGCTGTGTGGGGGAGCACTGACAGTGCTGGATGTGTGGCGGAGCACTGACAGTGCTGGCTGTGTGGGGGGAGCACTGACAGTGCTGGCTGTGTGGTGGGAGCACTGACAGTGCTAGCTGTGTGGGGCAGCACTGACAGTGCTGGCTGTGTGGGGGAGCACAGACAGTGCTGGCTGTGTGTTGGGAGCACGGACAGTGCTGGCTGTGTGGGGGGAGCACTGACAGTGCTGGCTGTGTGTTGGGAGCACGGACAGTGCTGGCTGTGCGGGGGAGCACTGACAGTGCTGGCTGTGTGGGGGGGGAGCACTGACAGTGCTGGCTGTGTGGTGGGAGCACTGACAGTGCTGGCTGTGTGGGGGGAGCACTGACAGTGCTGGCTGTGTGGGGGGTCCCTGACAGTGCTGGCTGTGTGGTGGGAGCACTGAAAGTGCTGGCTGTGTGTGGTTGGAGCACTGACAGTGCTGGCTGTGTGGTGGGAGCACTAACAGTGCTGGCTGTGTGGTGGGAGCACTGGCAGTGCTGGCTGTGTGGTGGGAGCACTGACAATGCTGGCTGTGCGGGGGAGCCCTGACAGTGCTGGCTGTGTGGGAGAGCACTGTCAGTGCTGGCTGTGTGGTGGGAGCACTGACAGTGCTGGCTGTGCGGGGGAGCACTGACAGTGCTGGCTGTGTGGGAGAGCACTGGCAGTGCTGGCTGTGTGGTGGGAGCACTGACAGTGCTGGCTTTGTGGGGGGAGCACTGACAGTGCTGGCTGTGTGGGTGGAGCACTGACAGTGCTGGCTGTGTGGTGGGAGCACTGACAATGCTGGCTGTGTGGTGGGAGCACTGACAGTGCTGGCTGTATGGGGGAGCACTGACAGTGCTGGCTGTGTGGGGGAGCACTGACAGTGCTGGCTGTGTGGGGGGAGCACTGACAGTGTTGGCTGTGTGGGGGAGCACTGACAGTGCTGGCTGTGTGGGGGAGCACTGACAGTGCTGGCTGTGTGGGGGAGCACTGACAGTGCTGGCTGTGTGGGGGGAGCACTGACAGTGTTGGCTGTGTAGGGGAACACTGACAGTGCTGGCTGTGTGGGGGGAGCACTGACAGTGCTGGCTGTGTGGGGGGAGCACTGACAGTGCTGGCTGTATGGGGGAGCACTGACACTGCTGGTTGTGTGGGGGGAGCACTGACAGTGCTGGCTGTATGGGGGAGCACTGACACTGCTGGCTGTATGGGGGAGCACTGACAGTGCTGGCTGTGTGGGGGGAGCACTGACAGTGCTGGCTGTGTGGGGGAGCACTGACAGTGCTGGCTGTGTGGGGGAGCACTGACAGTGCTGGCTGTGTCGGGGGAGCACTGACAGTGCTGGCTGTGTGGGGGAGCACTGACAGTGCTGGCTGTGTGGGGGAGCACTGACAGTGCTGGCTGTGTGGGGGAGCACTGACAGTGCTGGCTGCGTGGGGGGAGCACTGACAGTGCTGGCTGTGTGGTGGGAGCACTGACAGTGCTGGCTGTGTGGGGGAGCACTGACAGTGCTGGCTGAGTGTTGCGAGCACTGACAGTGCTGGTTGTGTGGTGGGAGCACTGACAGTGCTGGCTGTGTGGGGGAGCACTGACAGTGCTGGCTGTGTGGGTGGGAGCACTGACAGTGCTGACTGTGTGGGGGGAGCACTGTCAGTGCTGGCTGTGTGGGGGAGCACTGACAGTGCTGGCTGTGTGGTGGGAGCACTGACAGTGCTGGCTGTGCGGGGGAGCACTGACAGTGCTGGCTGTGTGGGTGGAGCACTGACAGTGCTGGCTGTGTGGGGGTGCACTGACAGTGCTGGCTGTGTGGGGAGAGCACTGACAGTGCTGGCTGTGTTGGGGAGCACTGACAGTGCTGGCTGTGCGGGGGAGCACTGACAGTGCTGGCTGTGTGGGGGAGCACTGACAGTGCTGGCTGTGTGGGGGGAGCACTGACAGGGCTGGCTGTGTGGGGGAGCACTGACAGTGCTGGCTGTGCGGGGGAGCACTGACAGTGCTGGCTGTGTGGGTGGAGCACTGACAGTGCTGGCTGTGTGGGGGGAGCACTGACAGTGCTGGCTGTGTGGGGAGCACTGACAGTGCTGGCTGCATGGTGGGAGCACTGACAGTGCTGGCTGTGTGGGGGAGCACTGACAGTGCTGGCTGTGTGGTGGGAGCACTGACAGTGCTGGCTGTGTGGGGGGAGCACTGACAGTGCTGGCTGTGTGGGGGAGCACTGACAGTGCTTGCTGTGTGGGGGGAGCACTGACAGTGCTGGCTGTGTGGTGGGAGCACTGACAGTGCTGGCTGTGTGGGGGGAGCACTGACAGTGCTGGCTGTGTGGTGGGAGCACTGACAGTGCTGGCTGTGTGGGGGAGCACTGACAGTGCTGGCTGTGTGGGGGGAGCACTGACAGTGCTGACTGTGTGCTGGGAGCACTGACAGTGCTGGCTGTGTGGGGGGAGCACTGACAGTGCTGGCTGTGTGGTGGGAGCACTGACAGTGCTGGCTGTGTGGGGGGAGCACTGACAGTGCTGGCTGTGTGGACGAGCACTGACAGTGGTGACTGTGTGGGGGAGCACTGACAGGGCTGGCTGTGTGGTGGGAGCACTGACAGTGCTGGCTGCGTGGTGGAAGCACTGACAGTGCTGGCTGTGTGGGGGGAGCACTGACAGTGCTGGCTGTGTGGTGGAAGCACTGACAGTGCTGGCTGTGTGGTGGAAGCACTGACAGTGCTGACTGTGTGGGGGAGCACTGACAGTGCTGGCTGTGTGGTGGAAGCACTGACAGTGCTGGCTGTGTGGGGAGCACTGACAGTGCTGGCTGTGTGGGGGGAGCACTGACAGTGCTGGCTGTGTGGGGGGAGCACTGACAGTGCAGGCTGTGTGGGGGGAGCACTGACAGTGCTGGCTGTGTGGGGAGCACTGACAGTGCTGGCTGTGTGGAGGGAGCACTGACAGTGCTGGCTGTGTGGGGGGAGCAATGACAGTGCTGGCTGTGTGGGGAGCACTGACAGTGCTGGCTGTGTGGGGGGAGCACCGACAGTGCTGGCTGTGTGGGGGAGCACTGACAGTGCTGGCTGAGGGGGGGGGGGAAGTGCACTGACAGTGCTGGCTGTGTGGGGGAGCACTGACAGTGCTGGCTGTGTGGGGAGAGCACTGACAGTGCTGGCTGTGTGGGGGGAGCACTGACAGCGCTGGCTGTGTGGGGGAGCACTGCCAGTGCTGGCAGTGTGGGGGGAGGACTGACAGTGCTGGCTGTGTGGTGGGAGCACTGACAGTGCTGGCTGTGTGGGGAGCACTGACAGTGCTGGCTGTATGGGGGGGGAGCACCGACAGTGCTGGCTGTGTGGGGGTGAACTGACAATGCTGGCTGTGTGGGGAAGCACTGACAGTGCTGGCTGTGTGGGGAAGCACTGACAGTGCTGGCTGTGTGGGGGGAGCACAGACAGTGCTGGCTGTGTGGTGGGAGCACTGACAGTGCTGGCCGTGTGGTGGGAGCACTGACAGTGCTGGTTGTGTGGTGGGAGCACTGACAGTGCTGGCTCTGTGGGGGAGCACTGACAGTGCTAGCTCTGAGGGAGAGCACTGGCAGTGCTGGCTGTGGGTGGAGAACTGGCAGTGCTGGCTGTGTGGTGGGAGCACTGACAGGGCTGGCTGTGTGGTGGGAGCACTGACAGTGCTGGCTGTGTGGTGGAAGCACTGACAGTGCTGGCTGTGTGGGGGGAGCACTGACAGTGCTGGCTGTGTGGTGGAAGCACTGACAGTGCTGGCTGTGTGGTGGAAGCACTGACAGTGCTGACTGTGTGGGGGGAGCACTGACAGTGCTGGCTGTGTGGGTGAGCACTGACAGTGCTGGCTGTGTGGGGGGAGCACTGACAGTGCTGGCTGTGTGGTGGAGCACTGATAGTGCTGGCTGTGTGGGGGAGCACTGACAGTGCTAGCTGTGTGGGGGGAGCACTGGCAGTGCTGACTGTGTGGGGGAGCACTGACATTTCTGGCTGTGTGGGGAGAGCACTGACAGTGCTGGCTGTGTGGGGGAGCACTGACAGTGCTGGCTGTGTGGGGGAGCACAGACAGTGCTGGCTGTGTGTTGGGAGCACGGACAGTGCTGGCTGTGTGGGGGGAGCACTGACAGTGCTGGCTGTGTGGTGGGAGCACTGACAGTGCTGGCTGTGGGGAGCACTGACAGTGCTGGCTGTGTGGGGGAGCACTGACAGTGCTGGCTGTGTGGGGGAGCACTGACAGTGCTGGCTGTGTGGGGGGAGCACTGACAGTGCTGGCTGTGTGTTGGGAGCACGGACAGTGCTGGCTGTGCGGGGGAGCACTGACAGTGCTGGCTGTGTGGGGGGGGAGCACTGACAGTGCTGGCTGTGTGGTGGGAGCACTGACAGTGCTGGCTGTGTGGGGGGAGCACTGACAGTGCTGGCTGTGTGGTGGGAGCACTGACAGTGCTGGCTGTGTGGGGGAGCACTGACAGTGCTGGCTGTGTGGGGGGTCCCTGACAGTGCTGGCTGTGTGGTGGGAGCACTGAAAGTGCTGGATGTGTGGTTGGAGCACTGACAGTGCTGGCTGTGTGGTGGGAGCACTAACAGTGCTGGCTGTGTGGTGGGAGCACTGGCAGTGCTGGCTGTGTGGTGGGAGCACTGACAATGCTGGCTGTGCGGGGGAGCCCTGACAGTGCTGGCTGTGTGGGAGAGCACTGTCAGTGCTGGCTGTGTGGTGGGAGCACTGACAGTGCTGGCTGTGCGGGGGAGCACTGACAGTGCTGGCTGTGTGGGAGAGCACTGGCAGTGCTGGCTGTGTGGTGGGAGCACTGGCAGTGCTGGCTTTGTGGGGGGAGCACTGACAGTGCTGGCTGTGTGGGTGGAGCACTGACAGTGCTGGCTGTGTGGTGGGAGCACTGACAATGCTGGCTGTGTGGTGGAAGCACTGACAGTGCTGGCTGTGTGGTGGAAGCACTGACAGTGCTGACTGTGTGGGGGGAGCACTGACAGTGCTGGCTGTGTGGGTGAGCACTGACAGTGCTGGCTGTGTGGGGGGAGCACTGACAGTGCTGGCTGTGTGGTGGAGCACTGATAGTGCTGGCTGTGTGGGGGAGCACTGACAGTGCTAGCTGTGTGGGGGGAGCACTGGCAGTGCTGACTGTGTGGGGGAGCACTGACATTTCTGGCTGTGTGGGGAGAGCACTGACAGTGCTGGCTGTGTGGGGGAGCACTGACAGTGCTGGCTGTGTGGGGGAGCACAGACAGTGCTGGCTGTGTGTTGGGAGCACGGACAGTGCTGGCTGTGTGGGGGGAGCACTGACAGTGCTGGCTGTGTGGTGGGAGCACTGACAGCGCTGGCTGTGTGGTGGGAGCACTGACAGTGCTGGCTGTGTGGTGGGAGCACTGACAGTGCTGGCTGAGGGGGGGGGAAGTGCACTGACAGTGCTGGCTGTGTGGGTGAGCACTGACAGTGCTGGCTGTGTGGGGAGAGCACTGACAGTGCTGGCTGTGTGGGGGGAGCACTGACAGCGCTGGCTGTGTGGGGGAGCACTGCCAGTGCTGGCAGTGTGGGGGGAGGACTGACAGTGCTGGCTGTGTGGTGGGAGCACTGACAGTGCTGGCTGTGTGGGGAGCACTGACAGTGCTGGCTGTATGGGGGGGGAGCACCGACAGTGCTGGCTGTGTGGGGAAGCACTGACAGTGCTGGCTGTGTGGGGGGAGCACAGACAGTGCTGGCTGTGTGGTGGGAGCACTGACAGTGCTGGCCGTGTGGTGGGAGCACTGACAGTGCTGGTTGTGTGGTGGGAGCACTGACAGTGCTGGGTCTGTGGGGGAGCACTGACAGTGCTAGCTCTGAGGGAGAGCACTGGCAGTGCTGGCTGTGGGTGGAGAACTGGCAGTGCTGGCTGTGTGGTGGGAGCACTGACAGGGCTGGCTGTGTGGTGGGAGCACTGACAGTGCTGGCTGTGTGGTGGAAGCACTGACAGTGCTGGCTGTGTGGGGGTGCACTGACAGTGCTGGCTGTGTGGTGGAAGCACTGACAGTGCTGACTGTGTGGGGGGAGCACTGACAGTGCAGGCTGTGTGGGGGAGCACTGACAGTGCTGGCTGTGTGGTGGAAGCACTGACAGTGCTTGCTGTGTGGGGGAGCACTGGCAGTGCTGACTGTGTGGGGGGAGCACTGACAGTGCTGGCTGTGTGGGGGAGCACTGACAGTGCTGGCTGTGTGGTGGGAGCACTGACAGTTCTGGCTGTGTGGGGAGCACTGACAGTGCTGGCTGTGTGGGGGAGCACTGACAGTGCTGGCTGTGTGGGGGAGCACAGACAGTGCTGGCTGTGTGTTGGGAGCACGGACAGTGCTGGCTGTGTGGGGGGAGCACTGACAGTGCTGGCTGTGTGTGGGGAGCACTGACAGTGCTGGTTGTGTGGGGGTGCACTGACAGTGCTGGCTGTGTGTGGGGAGCACTGACAGTGCTGGCTGTGCGGGGGAGCACTGACAGTGCTGGCTGTGTGGGGGGGGAGCACTGACAGTGCTGGCTGTGTGGTGGGAGCACTGACAGTGCTGGCTGTGTGGGGGGAGCACTGACAGTGCTGGCTGTGTGGTGGGAGCACTGACAGTGCTGGCTGTGTGGGGGAGCACTGACAGTGCTGGCTGTGTGGGGGGTCCCTGACAGTGCTGGCTGTGTGGTGGGAGCACTGAAAGTGCTGGCTGTGTGTGGTTGGAGCACTGACAGTGCTGGCTGTGTGGTGGGAGCACTAACAGTGCTGGCTGTGTGGTGGGAGCACTGGCAGTGCTGGCTGTGTGGTGGGAGCACTGACAATGCTGGCTGTGCGGGGGAGCCCTGACAGTGCTGGCTGTGTGGGAGAGCACTGTCAGTGCTGGCTGTGTGGTGGGAGCACTGACAGTGCTGGCTGTGCGGGGGAGCACTGACAGTGCTGGCTGTGTGGGAGAGCACTGGCAGTGCTGGCTGTGTGGTGGGAGCACTGACAGTGCTGGCTTTGTGGGGGGAGCACTGACAGTGCTGGCTGTGTGGGTGGAGCACTGACAGTGCTGGCTGAGGGGGGGGGGAAGTGCACTGACAGTGCTGGCTGTGTGGGTGAGCACTGACAGTGCTGGCTGTGTGGGGAGAGCACTGACAGTGCTGGCTGTGTGGGGGAGCACTGCCAGTGCTGGCAGTGTGGGGGGAGGACTGACAGTGCTGGCTGTGTGGTGGGAGCACTGACAGTGCTGGCTGTGTGGGGAAGCACTGACAGTGCTGGCTGTGTGGGGGGAGCACAGACAGTGCTGGCTGTGTGGTGGGAGCACTGACAGTGCTGGCCGTGTGGTGGGAGCACTGACAGTGCTGGTTGTGTGGTGGGAGCACTGACAGTGCTGGCTCTGTGGGGGAGCACTGACAGTGCTGGCTGTGTGGGGGAGCACTGACAGTGCTAGCTGTGTGGGGGGAGCACTGACAGTGCTGGCTGTATGGGGGAGCACTGACAGTGCTGGCTGTGTGCGGGAGCACTGACAGTGCTGGCTGTGTGGGGGAGCACTGACAGTGCTGGCTGTATGGGGGGAGCACTGACAGTGCTGGCTGTATGGGGGGAGCACTGACAGTGCTGGCTGTGTGGGGGAGCACTGACAGTGCTGGCTGTGTGGGGGGAGCACTGACAGTGCTGGCGGTGTGGTGGGAGCACTGACAGTGCTGGCTGTTTGGTGGGAGCACTGACAGTGCTGGCTGTGTGGGGGTGCACTGACAGTGCTGGCTGTGTGGGGGAGCACTGACAGTGCTGGCTGTATGGGGGGAGCACTGACAGTGCTGGCTGTATGGGGGGAGCACTGACAGTGCTGGCTGTATGGGGGGAGCACTGACAGTGCTGGCTGTGTGGGGGAGCACTGACAGTGCTGGCTGTGTGGGGTGGGGGCACTGACAGTGCTGGCTGTGTTGGGGGAGCACTGACAGTGCTGGCTGTGTGGGGGGAGCACTGACAGTGCTGGCTGTTTGGTGGGAGCACTGACAGTGCTGTCTGTGTGCGGGGAGCACTGGCAGTGCTGGCTGTGTGGGGGGAGCACTGACAGTGCTGGCTGTATGGGGGAGCACTGACAGTGCTGGCTGTGTGGGGGAGCACTGACAGCGCTGGCTGTATGGTGGGAGCACTGACAGTGCTGGCTGTGTGGTGAGAGCACTGACAGTGCTGGCTGTGTGGGGGAGCACTGACAGTACTGGCTGTGTGGGGGAGCACTGACAGTGCTGGCTGTGTGGGGGAGCACTGACAGTACTGCCTGTGTGGGGGAGCACTGACAGTGCTGGCTGTGTGGGGGAGCACTGACAGTGCTGGCTGTGTGGGGGGAGCACTGACAGTGCTGGCTGTGTGGTGGGAGCACTAACAGTGCTGGCTGTATGGTGGGAGCACTGACAGTGCTGGCTGTGTGGTGAGAGCACTGACAGTGCTGGCTGTGTGGGGGAGCACTGACAGTACTGGCTGTGTGGGGAGCACTGACAGTGCTGGCTGTGTGGGGGGAGCACTGACAGTGCTGGCTGTGTGGGGGAGCACTGACAGTACTGCCTGTGTGGGGGAGCACTGACAGTGCTGGCTGTGTGGGGGAGCACTGACAGTGCTGGCTGTGTGGGGAGAGCACTGACAGTGCTGGCTGTGTGGTGGGAGCACTAACAGTGCTGGCTGTGTGGTGGGAGCACTGACAATGCTGGCTGTGCGGGGGAGCACTGACAATGCTGGCTGTGCGGGGGAGCACTGTCAGTGCTGGTTGTGTGGGGGGAGCACTGGCAGTGCTGGCTGTGTGGTGGGAGCACTGGCAGTGCTGGCTGTGTGGAGGGAGCACTGACAGTGCTGGCTGTGTGGGAGAGCACTGGCAGTGCTGGCTGTGTGGAGGGAGCACTGACAGTGCTGGCTGTGTGGGTGGAGCACTAGCGTTGCTGGCTGTGCGGGGGAGCACTGACAGTGCTGGCTGTGTGGGGGGAGCACTGACAGTGCTGTCTGTGTGGGGAGCACTGACAGGGCTGGCTGTGTGGGGGAGCACTGACAGTGCTGGCTGTGCGGGGGAGCACTGACAGTGCTGGCTGTGTGGGTGGAGCACTGACAGTGCTGGCTGTGTGGGGGGAGCACTGACAGTGCTGGCTGTGTGGGGAGCACTGACAGTGCTGGCTGCGTGGTGGGAGCACTGACAGTGCTGGCTGTGTGGGGGAGCACTGACAGTGCTGGCTGTGTGGTGGGAGCACTGACAGTGCTGGCTGTGTGGGGGGAGCACTGACAGTGCTGGCTGTGTGGGGGAGCACTGACAGTGCTGGCTGTGTGGTGGGAGCACTGACAGTGCTGGCTGTGTGGGGGGAGCACTGACAGTGCTGGCTGTGTGGGGGAGCACTGACAGTGCTTGCTGTGTGGGGGGAGCACTGACAGTGCTGGATGTGTGGTGGGAGCACTGACAGTGCTGGCTGTGTGGGGGGAGCACTGACAGTGCTGGCTGTGTGGGGGAGCACTGACAGTGCTGGCTGTGTGGGGGGAGCACTGACAGTGCTGACTGTGTGCTGGGAGCACTGACAGTGCTGGCTGTGTGGGGGGAGCACTGACAGTGCTGGCTGTGTGGTGGGAGCACTGACAGTGCTGGCTGTGTGGGGGGAGCACTGACAGTGCTGGCTGTGTGGACGAGCACTGACAGTGGTGACTGTGTGGGGGAGCACTGACAGGGCTGGCTGTGTGGTGGGAGCACTGACAGTGCTGGCTGTGTGGTGGAAGCACTGACAGTGCTGGCTGTGTGGGGGAGCACTGACAGTGCTGGCTGTGTGGGGGGAGCACTGACAGTGCACGCTGTGTGGGGGAGCACTGACAGTGCTGGCTGTGTGGTGGAAGCACTGACAGTGCTGGCTGTGTGGTGGAAGCACTGACAGTGCTGGCTGTGTGGTGGAGAACTGACAGTGCTGGCTGTGTGGGTGGGAGCACAGACAGTGCTGGCTGTGTGGTGGGAGCACTGACAGTGCTGGCTGTGTGGGGGAGCACTGACAGTGCTGGCTCTGGGGGAGCACTGACAGTGCTGGCTGTGTGGGGGAGCACTGACAGTGCTGGCTGTGTGGTGGAAGCACTGACACTGCTGACTGTGTGGGGGAGCACTGACAGTGCTGGCTGTGTGGTGGAAGCACTGACAGTGCTGGCTGTGTGGGGAGCACTGACAGTGCTGGCTGTGTGGGGGGAGCACTGACAGTGCTGGCTGTGTGGGGGGAGCACTGACAGTGCTGGCTGTGTGGTGGGAGCACTGACAGTGCTGGCTGTGTGGGGGAGCACTGACAGTGCTGGCTCTGGGGGAGCACTGACAGTGCTGGCTGTGTGGGGGAGCACTGACAGTGCTGGCTGTGTGGTGGAAGCACTGACACTGCTGACTGTGTGGGGGAGCACTGACAGTGCTGGCTGTGTGGTGGAAGCACTGACAGTGCTGGCTGTGTGGGGAGCACTGACAGTGCTGGCTGTGTGGGGGGAGCACTGACAGTGCTGGCTGTGTGGGGGAGCACTGACAGTGCAGGCTGTGTGGGGGGAGCACTGACAGTGCTGGCTGTGTGGGGGGAGCAATGACAGTGCTGGCTGTGTGGGGAGCACTGACAGTGCTGGCTGTGTGGGGGGAGCACCGACAGTGCTGGCTGTGTGGGGGAGCACTGACAGTGCTGGCTGTGTTGTGGGAGCACTGACAGTGCTGGCTGTGTGTGGGAGCACTGACAGTGCTGTCTGTGTGGTGGGAGCACTGACAGCACTGGCGGTGTGGTGGGAGCACTGACAGTGCTGGCTGTGTGGGGGAGCACTGACAGTGCTGTCTGTGTGGTGGGAGCACTGACAGTACTGGCGGTGTGGTGGGACCACTGGCAGTGCTGGCTGTGTGGGGGGAGCACTGACAGTGCTGGCTGTGTGGGGGGAGCACTGACAGTGCTGGCTGTGTGGGGGAGCACTGACAGTGCTGGCTGTGTGGTGGAAGAAGTGACAGTGCTGGCTGTGTGGGGGGAGCACTGACAGTGCTGGCTGTGTGGGGAGCACTGGCAGTGCTGGCTGTGTGGTGGGAGCACTGACAGTGCTGTCTGTGTGGTGGGAGCACTGACAGTGCTGGCTGTGCGGGGGGAGCACTGACAGTGCTGGCTGTGTGGGGGGAGCACTGACAGTGCAGGCTGTGTGGGGGAGCACTGACAGTGCTGGCTGTGTGGTGGAAGCACTGACAGTGCTGGCTGTGTGGGGGAGCACTGACAGTGCTGGCTGTGTGGTGGAAGCACTGAAAGTGCTGGCTGTGTGGGGGGAGCACTGACAGTGCTGTCTGTGTGGGGAGCACTGACAGTGCTGGCTGTGTTGGGGGAGCACTGACAGTGCTGGCTGTGTGGGGGAGCACTGACAGTGCTGTCTGTGTGGGGAGCACTGACAGTGCTGGCTGTGTGGGGGAGCACTGGCAGTGCTGGCTGTGTGGGGGAGCACTGACAGTGCTGGCTGTGTGGGGGAGCACTGACAGTGCTGGCTGTGTGGTGGGAGCACTGACAGAGCTGGCTGTGTGCGGGGAGCACTGACAGTGCTGGCTGTGTGGGGGAGCACTGACAGTGCTGGCTGTGTGGGGGGAGCACTGGCAGTGCTGGCTGTTAGGGGGGAGCACTGACAGTGCTGGCTGTGTGGTTGGAGCACTGACAGTGCTGTCTGTGTGTGGGAGCACTGACAGTGCTGGCTGTGTGGGGGGAGCACTGGTAGTGCTGGCTGTGAGGGGGGAGCACTGACAGTGCTGGCTGTGTGGTGGGAGCACTGACAGTGCTGGCTGTGTGGGGGAGCACTGACAGTGCTGGCTGTGTGGTGGGAGCACAGACAGTGCTGGCTGTGTGGGGGGAGCACTGACAGTGCTGGCTGTGTGGACGAGCACTGACAGTGGTGACTGTGTGGGGGAGCACTGACAGGGCTGGCTGTGTGGTGGGAGCACTGACAGTGCTGGCTGTGTGGTGGAAGCACTGACAGTGCTGGCTGTGTGGGGGGAGCACTGACAGTGCTTGCTGTGTGGGGGAGCACTGACAGTGCAGGCTGTGTGGGGGAGCACTGACAGTGCTGGCTGTGTGGTGGAAGCACTGACAGTGCTGGCTGTGTGGGGGGAGCACTGACATTGCTGGCTGTGTGGGGGAGCACTGACAGTGCTGGCTGTGTGGGGGGAGCACTGACAGTGCAGGCTGTGTGGGGGAGCACTGACAGTGCTGGCTGTGTGGTGGAAGCACTGACAGTGCTGGCTGTGTGGGGGAGCACTGACAGTGCTGGCTGTGTGGTGGAAGCACTGAAAGTGCTGGCTGTGTGGGGGGAGCACTGACAGTGCTGTCTGTGTGGGGAGCACTGACAGTGCTGGCTGTGTTGGGGGAGCACTGACAGTGCTGGCTGTGTGGGGGAGCACTGACAGTGCTGTCTGTGTGGGGAGCACTGACAGTGCTGGCTGTGTGGGGGAGCACTGGCAGTGCTGGCTGTGTGGGGGAGCACTGACAGTGCTGGCTGTGTGGGGGAGCACTGACAGTGCTGGCTGTGTGGTGGGAGCACTGACAGAGCTGGCTGTGTGCGGGGAGCACTGACAGTGCTGGCTGTGTGGGGGAGCACTGACAGTGCTGGCTGTGTGGGGGGAGCACTGGCAGTGCTGGCTGTTAGGGGGGAGCACTGACAGTGCTGGCTGTGTGGTGGGAGCACTGACAGTGCTGGCTGTGTGTGGGAGCACTGACAGTGCTGGCTGTGTGGGGGAGCACTGGCAGTGCTGGCTGTGAGGGGGGAGCACTGACAGTGCTGGCTGTGTGGTGGGAGCACAGACAGTGCTGGCTGTGTGGGGGGAGCACTGACAGTGCTGGCTGTGTGGACGAGCACTGACAGTGGTGACTGTGTGGGGGAGCACTGACAGGGCTGGCTGTGTGGTGGGAGCACTGACAGTGCTGGCTGTGTGGTGGAAGCACTGACAGTGCTGGCTGTGTGGGGGGAGCACTGACAGTGCTTGCTGTGTGGGGGAGCACTGACAGTGCAGGCTGTGTGGGGGAGCACTGACAGTGCTGGCTGTGTGGTGGAAGCACTGACAGTGCTGGCTGTGTGGGGGGAGCACTGACAGTGCTGGCTGTGTGGGGAGCACTGACAGTGCTGGCTGTGTGGGGGGAGCACCGACAGTGCTGGCTGTGTGGGGGAGCACTGACAGTGCTGGCTGTGTGGGGGAGCACTGACAGTGCTGTCTGTGTGGTGGGAGCACTGACAGTACTGGCGGTGTGGTGGGACCACTGGCAGTGCTGGCTGTGTGGGGGGAGCACTGACAGTGCTGGCTGTGTGGGGGGAGCACTGACAGTGCTGGCTGTGTGGGGGAGCACTGACAGTGCTGGCTGTGTGGTGGAAGAAGTGACAGTGCTGGCTGTGTGGGGGGAGCACTGACAGTGCTGGCTGTGTGGGGAGCACTGGCAGTGCTGGCTGTGTGGTGGGAGCACTGACAGTGCTGTCTGTGTGGTGGGAGCACTGACAGTGCTGGCTGTGTGGGGGGAGCACTGACAGTGCTGGCTGTGTGGGGGAGCACTGACAGTGCAGGCTGTGTGGGGGAGCACTGACAGTGCTGGCTGTGTGGTGGAAGCACTGACAGTGCTGGCTGTGTGGGGGAGCACTGACAGTGCTGGCTGTGTGGTGGAAGCACTGAAAGTGCTGGCTGTGTGGGGGGAGCACTGACAGTGCTGGCTGTGTGGGGAGCACTGACAGTGCTGGCTGTGTGGGGTAGCACTGACAGTGCTGGCTGTGTGGGGGAGCACTGACAGTGCTGGCTGTGTGGGGGAGCACTGACAGTGCTGGCTGTGTGGGGGAGCACTGGCAGTGCTGGCTGTGTGGGGGAGCACTGACAGTGCTGGCTGTGTGGGGGAGCACTGACAGTGCTGGCTGTGTGGTGGGAGCACTGACAGTGCTGGCTGTGTGGGGGGAGCACTGACAGTGCTGGCTGTGTGGGGGGAGCACTGACAGTGCTGGCTGTGTGGGGGGAGCACTGGCAGTGCTGGCTGTGAGGGGGAGCACTGACAGTGCTGGCTGTGTGGTGGGAGCACTGACAGTGCTGGCTGTGTGTGGGAGCACTGACAGTGCTGGCTGTATGGGGGAGCACTGACAGTGCTGGCTGTGTGGGGGAGCACTGACAGTGCTGGCTGTGTGGGGGGAGCACCGACAGTGCTGGCTGTGTGGGGGAGCACTGACAGTGCTGGCTGTGTGGTGGGAGCACTGACAGTGCTGTCTGTGTGGTGGGAGCACTGACAGTGCTGGCTGTCTGGGGGGAGCACTGACAGTGCTGGCTGTGTGGGGGAGCACTGACAGTGCTGGCGGTGTAGTGGGACCACTGGCAGTGCTGGCTGTGTGGGGGGAGCACTGACAGTGCTGGCTGTGTGGCGGGAGCACTGACAGTGCTGGCTGTGTGGGGGAGCACTGACAGTGCTGGATGTGTGGCGGAGCACTGACAGTGCTGGCTGTGTGGGGGGAGCACTGACAGTGCTGGCTGTGTGGGGGGAGCACTGACAGTGCTGGCTGTGTGGTGGGAGCACTGACAGTGCTGGCTGTGTGGGGGAGCACTGACAGTGCTGGCTGTGTAGTGGGAGCACTGACAGTGCTGGCTGTGTGGTGGGAGCACTGACAGTGCTGTCTGTGTGGTGGGAGCACTGACAGTGCTGGCTGTGCGGGGGGAGCACTGACAGTGCTGGCTGTGTGGGGGGAGCACTGACAGTGCAGGCTGTGTGGGGGAGCACTGACAGTGCTGGCTGTGTGGTGGAAGCACTGACAGTGCTGGCTGTGTGGGGGAGCACTGACAGTGCTGGCTGTGTGGTGGAAGCACTGAAAGTGCTGGCTGTGTGGGGGGAGCACTGACAGTGCTGTCTGTGTGGGGAGCACTGACAGTGCTGGCTGTGTTGGGGGAGCACTGACAGTGCTGGCTGTGTGGGGGAGCACTGACAGTGCTGTCTGTGTGGGGAGCACTGACAGTGCTGGCTGTGTGGGGGAGCACTGGCAGTGCTGGCTGTGTGGGGGAGCACTGACAGTGCTGGCTGTGTGGGGGAGCACTGACAGTGCTGGCTGTGTGGTGGGAGCACTGACAGAGCTGGCTGTGTGCGGGGAGCACTGACAGTGCTGGCTGTGTGGGGGAGCACTGACAGTGCTGGCTGTGTGGGGGGAGCACTGGCAGTGCTGGCTGTTAGGGGGGAGCACTGACAGTGCTGGCTGTGTGGTTGGAGCACTGACAGTGCTGTCTGTGTGTGGGAGCACTGACAGTGCTGGCTGTGTGGGGGGAGCACTGGCAGTGCTGGCTGTGAGGGGGGAGCACTGACAGTGCTGGCTGTGTGGTGGGAGCACTGACAGTGCTGGCTGTGTGGGGGAGCACTGACAGTGCTGGCTGTGTGGTGGGAGCACAGACAGTGCTGGCTGTGTGGGGGGAGCACTGACAGTGCTGGCTGTGTGGACGAGCACTGACAGTGGTGACTGTGTGGGGGAGCACTGACAGGGCTGGCTGTGTGGTGGGAGCACTGACAGTGCTGGCTGTGTGGTGGAAGCACTGACAGTGCTGGCTGTGTGGGGGGAGCACTGACAGTGCTTGCTGTGTGGGGGAGCACTGACAGTGCAGGCTGTGTGGGGGAGCACTGACAGTGCTGGCTGTGTGGTGGAAGCACTGACAGTGCTGGCTGTGTGGGGGGAGCACTGACATTGCTGGCTGTGTGGGGGAGCACTGACAGTGCTGGCTGTGTGGGGGGAGCACTGACAGTGCAGGCTGTGTGGGGGAGCACTGACAGTGCTGGCTGTGTGGTGGAAGCACTGACAGTGCTGGCTGTGTGGGGGAGCACTGACAGTGCTGGCTGTGTGGTGGAAGCACTGAAAGTGCTGGCTGTGTGGGGGGAGCACTGACAGTGCTGTCTGTGTGGGGAGCACTGACAGTGCTGGCTGTGTTGGGGGAGCACTGACAGTGCTGGCTGTGTGGGGGAGCACTGACAGTGCTGTCTGTGTGGGGAGCACTGACAGTGCTGGCTGTGTGGGGGAGCACTGGCAGTGCTGGCTGTGTGGGGGAGCACTGACAGTGCTGGCTGTGTGGGGGAGCACTGACAGTGCTGGCTGTGTGGTGGGAGCACTGACAGAGCTGGCTGTGTGCGGGGAGCACTGACAGTGCTGGCTGTGTGGGGGAGCACTGACAGTGCTGGCTGTGTGGGGGGAGCACTGGCAGTGCTGGCTGTTAGGGGGGAGCACTGACAGTGCTGGCTGTGTGGTGGGAGCACTGACAGTGCTGGCTGTGTGTGGGAGCACTGACAGTGCTGGCTGTGTGGGGGGAGCACTGGCAGTGCTGGCTGGGAGGGGGGAGCACTGACAGTGCTGGCTGTGTGGTGGGAGCACAGACAGTGCTGGCTGTGTGGGGGGAGCACTGACAGTGCTGGCTGTGTGGACGAGCACTGACAGTGGTGACTGTGTGGGGGAGCACTGACAGGGCTGGCTGTGTGGTGGGAGCACTGACAGTGCTGGCTGTGTGGTGGAAGCACTGACAGTGCTGGCTGTGTGGGGGGAGCACTGACAGTGCTGGCTGTGTGGGGAGCACTGACAGTGCTGGCTGTGTGGGGGGAGCACCGACAGTGCTGGCTGTGTGGGGGAGCACTGACAGTGCTGGCTGTGTGGGGGAGCACTGACAGTGCTGTCTGTGTGGTGGGAGCACTGACAGTACTGGCGGTGTGGTGGGACCACTGGCAGTGGTGGCTGTGTGGGGGGAGCACTGACAGTGCTGGCTGTGTGGGGGGAGCACTGACAGTGCTGGCTGTGTGGGGGAGCACTGACAGTGCTGGCTGTGTGGTGGAAGAAGTGACAGTGCTGGCTGTGTGGGGGGAGCACTGACAGTGCTGGCTGTGTGGGGAGCACTGGCAGTGCTGGCTGTGTGGTGGGAGCACTGACAGTGCTGTCTGTGTGGTGGGAGCACTGACAGTGCTGGCTGTGTGGGGGGAGCACTGACAGTGCTGGCTGTGTGGGGGAGCACTGACAGTGCAGGCTTTGTGTGGGGGAGCACTGACAGTGCTGGCTGTGTGGTGGAAGCACTGACAGTGCTGGCTGTGTGGGGGAGCACTGACAGTGCTGGCTGTGTGGTGGAAGCACTGAAAGTGCTGGCTGTGTGGGGGGAGCACTGACAGTGCTGGCTGTGTGGGGAGCACTGACAGTGCTGGCTGTGTGGGGTAGCACTGACAGTGCTGGCTGTGTGGGGGAGCACTGACAGTGCTGGCTGTGTGGGGGAGCACTGACAGTGCTGGCTGTGTGGGGGAGCACTGGCAGTGCTGGCTGTGTGGGGGAGCACTGACAGTGCTGGCTGTGTGGGGGAGCACTGACAGTGCTGGCTGTGTGGTGGGAGCACTGACAGTGCTGGCTGTGTGGGGGGAGCACTGACAGTGCTGGCTGTGTGGGGGGAGCACTGACAGTGCTGGCTGTGTGGGGGAGCACTGGCAGTGCTGGCTGTGAGGGGGAGCACTGACAGTGCTGGCTGTGTGGTGGGAGCACTGACAGTGCTGGCTGTGTGTGGGAGCACTGACAGTGCTGGCTGTATGGGGGAGCACTGACAGTGCTGGCTGTGTGGGGGAGCACTGACAGTGCTGGCTGTGTGGGGGGAGCACCGACAGTGCTGGCTGTGTGGGGGAGCACTGACAGTGCTGGCTGTGTGGTGGGAGCACTGACAGTGCTGTCTGTGTGGTGGGAGCACTGACAGTGCTGGCTGTCTGGGGGGAGCACTGACAGTGCTGGCTGTGTGGGGGAGCACTGACAGTGCTGGCGGTGTAGTGGGACCACTGGCAGTGCTGGCTGTGTGGGGGGAGCACTGACAGTGCTGGCTGTGTGGCGGGAGCACTGACAGTGCTGGCTGTGTGGGGGAGCACTGACAGTGCTGGATGTGTGGCGGAGCACTGACAGTGCTGGCTGTGTGGGGGAGCACTGACAGTGCTGGCTGTGTGGGGGGAGCACTGACAGTGCTGGCTGTGTGGTGGGAGCACTGACAGTGCTGGCTGTGTGGGGGAGCACTGACAGTGCTGGCTGTGTAGTGGGAGCACTGACAGTGCTGGCTGTGTGGTGGGAGCACTGACAGTGCTGGCTGTGTGGTGGAAGCACTGACAGTGCTGGCTGTGTGGTGGGAGCACTGACAGTGCTGGCAGTGTGGGGGAGCACTGACAGTGCTGGCTGTGTGGGGGGAGCACTGACAGTGCTGGCTGTGTGGTGGAAGCACTGACAGTGCTGGCTGTGTGGGGGGAGCACTGACAGTGCTGGCTGTGTGGGGAGCACTGACAGTGCTGGCTGTGTGGGGGAGCACTGACAGTGCTGGCTGTGTGGGGAGCACTGGCAGTGCTGGCTGTGTGGGGGAGCACTGACAGTGCTGGCTGTGTGGGGGAGCACTGACAGTGCTGGCTGTGTGGTGGGAGCACTGACAGTGCTGGCTGTGTGGTGGGAGCACTGACAGTGCTGGCTGTGTGGGGGGAGCACTGACAGTGCTGGCTGTGTGGGGGAGCACTGACAGTGCAGGCTGTGTGGGGGAGCACTGACAGTGCTGGCTGTGTGGTGGAAGCACTGACAGTGCTGGCTGTGTGGGGGAGCACTGACAGTGCTGGCTGTGTGATGGAAGCACTGAAAGTGCTGGCTGTGTGGTGGAAGCACTGACAGTGCTGGCTGTGTGAGGAGCACTGACAGTGCTGGCTGTGTGGGGGGAGCACTGACAGTGCTGGCTGTGTGGGGGAGCACTGACAGTGCTGGCTGTGTGGGGGGAGCACTGACAGTGCTGGCTGTGTGGGGGGAGCACTGACAGTGCTGGCTGTGTGGGGGAGCACTGGCAGTGCTGGCTGTGTGGGGGGAGCACTGACAGTGCTGGCTGTGTGGTGGGAGCACTGACAGTGCTGTCTGTGTGGTGGGAGCACTGGCAGTGCTGGCTGTGTGGGGGGAGCACTGACAGTGCTGGCTGTGTGGGGGGAGCACTGACAGTGCTGGCTGTGTGGGGGGAGCACAGACAGTGCTGGCTGTGTGGTGGGAGCACTGACAGTGCTGGCTGTGTGGGGGGAGCACTGACAGTGCTGGCTGTGTGGGGGAGCACTGACAGTGCTGGCTGTGTGGGGAGCACTGACAGTGCTGGCTGTGTGTGGGGGAGCACTGACAGTGCTGGCTGTGTGTGGGGGAGCACTGACAGTGCTGGCTGTGTGGGGAGCACTGACAGTGCTGGCTGTGCGGGGGAGCACTGACAGTGCTGGCTGTGTGGGGGGGAGCACTGACAGTGCTGGCTGTGTGGTGGGAGCACTGACAGTGCTGGCTGTGTGGGGGGAGCACTGACAGGGCTGGCTGTGTATGGGGAGCACTGACAGTGCTGGCTGTGTGGGGGAGCACTGACAGTGCTGGCTGTGGGGGGGGCGCACTGACAGTGCTGGCTGTGTGGGGGGAGCACTGACAGTGCTGGCTGTGTGGGGAGCACTGGCAGTGCTGGCTGTGTGGTGGGAGCACTGACAGTGCTGTCTGTGTGGTGGGAGCACTGACAGTGCTGGCTGTGTGGGGGGAGCACTGACAGTGCTGGCTGTGTGGGGGGAGCACTGACAGTGCAGGCTGTGTGGGGGAGCACTGACAGTGCTGGCTGTGTGGTGGAAGCACTGACAGTGCTGGCTGTGTGGGGGAGCACTGACAGTGCTGGCTGTGTGGTGGAAGCACTGAAAGTGCTGGCTGTGTGGGGGGAGCACTGACAGTGCTGGCTGTGTGGGGAGCACTGACAGTGCTGGCTGTGTGGGGTAGCACTGACAGTGCTGGCTGTGTGGGGGAGCACTGACAGTGCTGGCTGTGTGGGGGAGCACTGACAGTGCTGGCTGTGTGGGGGAGCACTGGCAGTGCTGGCTGTGTGGGGGAGCACTGACAGTGCTGGCTGTGTGGGGGAGCACTGACAGTGCTGGCTGTGTGGTGGGAGCACTGACAGTGCTGGCTGTGTGGGGGAGCACTGACAGTGCTGGCTGTGTGGGGGGAGCACTGACAGTGCTGGCTGTGTGGGGGGAGCACTGGCAGTGCTGGCTGTGAGGGGGAGCACTGACAGTGCTGGCTGTGTGGTGGGAGCACTGACAGTGCTGGCTGTGTGTGGGAGCACTGACAGTGCTGGCTGTATGGGGGAGCACTGACAGTGCTGGCTGTGTGGGGGAGCACTGACAGTGCTGGCTGTGTGGGGGGAGCACCGACAGTGCTGGCTGTGTGGGGGAGCACTGACAGTGCTGGCTGTGTGGTGGGAGCACTGACAGTGCTGTCTGTGTGGTGGGAGCACTGACAGTGCTGGCTGTGTGGGGGAGCACTGACAGTGCTGGCTGTGTGGTGGGAGCACTGGCAGTGCTGGCTGTGTGGGGGGAGCACTGACAGTGCTGGCTGTGTGGGGGGAGCACTGACAGTGCTGGCTGTGTGGGGGAGCACTGACAGTGCTGGATGTGTGGCGGAGCACTGACAGTGCTGGCTGTGTGGGGGGAGCACTGACAGTGCTGGCTGTGTGGGGGGAGCACTGACAGTGCTGGCTGTGTGGTGGGAGCACTGACAGTGCTGGCTGTGTGGGGGAGCACTGACAGTGCTGGATGTGTGGCGGAGCACTGACAGTGCTGGCTGTGTGGGGGGAGCACTGACAGTGCTGGCTGTGTGGTGGGAGCACTGACATTGCTGTCTGTGTGGGGGGAGCACTGACAGTGCTGGCTGTGTGGTGGGAGCACTGACAGTGCTGGCTGTGTGGTGGGAGCACTGACAGTGCTGGCTGTGTGTGGGGAGAACTGACAGTGCTGGCTGTGTGGTGGGAGCACTGACAGTGCTGGCTGTGTGTGGGGAGAACTGACAGTGCTGGCTGTGTGGTGGGAGCACTGACAGTGCTGGCTGTGTGGGGGGTGCACTGACAGGGCTGGCTGTGTATGGGGAGCACTGACAGTGCTGGCTGTGTGGGGGAGCACTGACAGTGCTGTCTGTGTGGGGGAGCACTGACAGTGCTGTCTGTGTGGGGGAGCACTGACAGTGCTGGCTGTGTTGGGGAGCACTGACAGTGCTGTCTGTGTGGGGGAGCACTGACAGTGCTGGCTGTGTTGGGGAGCACTGACAGTGCTGTCTGTGTGGGGGGAGCACTGACAGTGCTGGCTGTGTTGGGGAGCACTCAGAGTGCTGGCTGTGCGGGGGAGCACTGACAGTGCTGGCTGTGTTGGGGAGCACTCAGAGTGCTGGCTGTGCGGGGGAGCACTGACAGTGCTGGCTGTGTGGGGGAGCACTGACAGTGCTGGCTGTGTTGGGGAGCACTCAGAGTGCTGGCTGTGCGGGGGTGCACTGACAGGGCTGGCTGTGTATGGGGAGCACTGACAGTGCTGGCTGTGTGGTGGGAGCACTGACAGTGCTGGCTGTGGGGGGGGGCGCACTGACAGTGCTGGCTGTGTGGTGGGAGCACTGACAGTGCTGGCTGTGTGGGGGAGCACTGACAGTGCTGGCTGTGTTGGGGAGCACTCAGAGTGCTGGCTGTGCGGGGGAGCACTGACAGTGCTGGCTGTGCGGGGGAGCACTGACAGGGCTGGCTGTATGGGGGGAGCACTGACAGGGCTGGCTGTGTGGGGGAGCACTGACAGTGCTGGCTGTGCGGGGGTGCACTGACAGTGCTGGCTGTGTGGGTGGAGCTCAGACAGTGCTGGCTGTGTAGTGGGAGCACTGACAGTGCTGGCTGTGTGGTGGGAGCACT
This sequence comes from Scyliorhinus torazame, assembly GCF_047496885.1. Lineage (NCBI taxonomy): Eukaryota > Metazoa > Chordata > Chondrichthyes > Carcharhiniformes > Scyliorhinidae > Scyliorhinus > Scyliorhinus torazame. Next base: position 578,484 of record NW_027307823.1, read on the forward strand.
GACAGTGCTGGCTGTGTGGTGGGAGCACTGACAGTGCTGGCTGTGTGGTGGGAGCACTGACAGTGCTGGCAGTGTGGGGGAGCACTGACAGTGCTGGCTGTGTGGGGGGAGCACTGACAGTGCTGGCTGTGTGGGGGGAGCACTGACAGTGCTGGCTGTGTGGGTGGAGCACTGACAGTGCTGGCTGTGCGGGGGAGCACTGACAGTGCTGGCTGTGCGGGGAGCACTGACAGTGCTGGCTGTGTTGGGGAGCACTGACAGGGCTGGCTGTGTGGGGGGAGCACTGACAGGGCTGGCTGTGTGGGGGAGCACTGACAGTGCTGGCTGTGTGGGTGGAGCTCAGACAGTGCTAGCTGTGTGGGGGGAGCACTGACAGTGCTGGCTGTGTGGGGGAGCACTGACAGTGCTGGCTGTGTGGTGGGAGCACTGACAGTGCTGGCTGTGTGGGGGAGCACTGACAGTGCTGGCTGTGTGGTGGGAGCACTGACAGTGCTGGCTGTGTGGGGAGAGCACTGACAGTGCTGGCTATGTGGGGGAGCACTGACAGTGCTGGCTGTGTGGGGGGAGCACTGACAGTGCTGGCTGTGTAGTGGGAGCACTGACAGTGCTGGCTGTGTGGTGGGAGCACTGACAGTGCTGGCTGTGTGGTGGGAGCACTGACAGTGCTGGATGTGTGGTGGGAGCACTGACAGTGCTGGCAGTGTGGGGGAGCACTGACAGTGCTGGCTGTGTGGGGGGAGCACTGACAGGGCTGGCTGTGTGGGGGAGCACTGACAGTGCTGGCTGTGCGGGGGTGCACTGACAGTGCTGGCTGTGTGGGTGGAGCACAGACAGTGCTGGCTGTGTGGGGGGAGCACTGACAGTGCTGGCTGTGTGGGGGAGCACAGACAGTGCTGGCTGTGTGGTGGGAGCACTGACAGTGCTGGCTGTGTGGGGGAGCACTGACAGTGCTGGCTGTGTGGTGGGAGCACTGACAGTGCTGGCTGTGTGGGGAGAGCACTGACAGTGCTGGCTATGTGGGGGAGCACTGACAGTGCTGGCTGTGTGGGGGGAGCACTGACAGTGCTGGCTGTGTGGTGTGAGCACTGACAGTGCTGGCTGTGTGGGGGAGCACTGGCAGTGCTGGCTGTGTGGGGGGAGCACTGACAGTGCTGACTGTGTGGTGGGAGCACTGACAGTGCTGGCTGTGTGGGGGAGCACTGACAGTGCTGGCTGTGTGGTGGGAGCACTGACAGTGCTGGCTGTGTGGGGGGAGCACTGACAGTGCTGGCTGTGTGGACGAGCACTGACAGTGGTGACTGTGTGGGGGAGCACTGACAGTGCTGGCTGTGTGGGGGGAGCACTGACAGTGCTGACTGTGTGGGGGGAGCACTGACAGTGCTGACTGTGTGGTGGGAGCACTGACAGTGCTGGCTGTGTGGGGGGAGCACTGACAGTGCTGGCTGTGTGGGGGAGCACTGACAGGGCTGGCTGTGTGGTGGAAGCACTGACAGTGTTGGCTGTGTGGGGGGAGCACTGACAGTGCTGGCTGTGTGGGGAGCACTGACAGTGCTGGCTGTGTGGGGGGAGCACTGACAGTGCTGGCTGTGTGGGGAGCACTGACAGTGCTGGCTGTGTGGTGGGAGCACTGACAGTGCTGGCTGTGTGGGGGGAAGCACTGACAGTGCTGGCTGTGTGGGGGAGCACTGGCAGTGCTGGCTGTGTGGGGGAAGCACTGACAGTGCTGGCTGTGTGGGGGGAGCACTGACAGTGCTGGCTGTGTGGGGAGCACTGACTGTGCTGGCTGTGTGGGGGGAGCACTGACAGTGCTGGCTGCGTGGGGAACACTGACAGTGCTGGCTGTGTGGTGGGAGCACTGGCAGTGCTGGCTGTGCGGTGGGAGCACTGACAGTGCTGGCTGTGTGGGGGGAGCACTGACAGTGCTGGCTGTGTGGGGGAGCACTGACAGTGCTGGCTGTGTGGGGGGAGCACTGACAGTTCTGGCTGTGTGGGGGAGCACTGACAGTGCTGGCTGTGTGGGGGGAGCACAGACAGTGCCGGCTGTGTGGGGGGAGCACAGACAGTGCCGGCTGTGTGGGTGGGAGCACTGACAGTGCTGGCTGTGTGGGGGGAGCACTGACAGTGCTGTCTGTGTGGGGGGAGCACTGTCAGTGCTGGCTGTGTGGTGTGAGCACTGACAGTGCTGGCTGTGTGGTGGGAGCACTGACAGTGCTGGCTGTGTGGGGGGAGCACTGACAGTGCTGGGTGTGTGGGGAGCACTGACAGTGCTGTCTGTGTGGGGGGAGCACTGACAGTGCTGGGTGTGTGGTGGTAGCACTGACAGTGCTGGCTGTGTGTTGGGAGCACGGACAGTGCTGGCTGTGTGGGGGAGCACTGACAGTGCTGGCTGTGTTGTGGGAGCTCTGACAGTGCTGGCTGTGTGGGGGAGCTCTGACAGTGCTGGCTGTGTGGGGGAGCACTGACAGTGCTGGCTGTGTGGTGGAGCTCTGACAGTGCTGGCTGTGTGGGGGAGCACTGACAGTGCTGGCTGTGTGGGGGGAGCACTGACAGTGCTGGCTGTGTGGTGGGAGCACTGACACTGCTGGCTGTGTGGTGGGAGCACTGGCAGCGCTGGCTGTGTGGTGGGAGCACTGACAGTGCTGGCTGTGTGGTGGGAGCACTGACAGTGCTGGCTGTGTGGGGGGAGCACTGACAGTGCTGGCTGTGTGGTGGGAGCACTGACACTGCTGGCTGTGTGGTGGGAGCACTGGCAGTGCTGGCTGTGTGTGGGAGCACTGGCAGTGCTGGCTGTGTGGTGGGAGCACTGACAGTGCTGGCTGTGTGGGGGAGCACTGACAGTGCTGGCTGTGTGGGGGGGCACTGACAGTGCTGGCTGTGTGGTGGGAGCACGGACAGTGCTGGCTGTGTGGGGAGCACTGACAGTGCAGGCTGTGTGGGGGCAGCACTGACAGTGCTGGGTGTGTGGGGAGCACTGACAGTGCTGGCTGTGTGGTGGGAGCACTGACAGTGCTGGGTGTGTGGTGAGCACTGACAGTGCTGGCTGTGTGGTGGGAGCACTGACAGTGCTGGATGTGCGGGGGAGCACTGACAGTGCTGGCTGTGTGGGGGGAGCACTGACAGTGCTGGCTGTGTGGGGGAGCACTGACAGTGCTGGCTGTGTGGTGGGAGCACTGACAGTGCTGGCTGTGTGGGGGAGCACTGACAGTGCTGGCTGTGTGGGGGGAGCACTGACAGTGCTGGCTGTATGGGGTGGAGCACTGACAGTGCTGGCTGTGTGGTGGGAGCACTGACAGTGCTGGCTGTGTGGGGGGAGCACTGACAATGCTGGCTGTGTGGGAGGAGCACTGACAGTGCTGGCTGTGTGGAGGGAGCACTGACAGTGCTGGCTGTGTGGGGTGAGCACTGACAGTGCTGGCTGTGTGGGGGAGCACAGACAGTGCTGGCTGTGTGGGGGAGCACTGACAGTGCTGGCTGTGTGGAGGGAGCACTGACAGTGCTGGCTGTGTGGGGTGAGCACTGACAGTGCTGGCTGTGTGGGGGAGCACTGACAGTGCTGGCTGTGTGGGGGAGCACAGACAGTGCCGGCTGTGTGGGGGAGCACTGACAGTGCTGGCTGTGTGGGGGAGCACTGCCAGTGCCGGCTGTGTGGGGGAGCACTGACAGTGCTGGCTGTGTGGGGGGAGCACTGACAGTGCTGGCTGTGTGGGGGGAGCACTGACAGTGCTGGCTGTGTGGGGGGAGCACTGACAGTGCTGGCTGTGTGGGGGAGCACTGACAGTGCTGTCTGTGTGGTGGGAGCACTGACAGTGCTGGCTGTGTGGTGGGAGCACTGACAGTGCTGGCTGTATGGGGTGGAGCACTGACAGTGCTGGCTGTGTGGGGAGCACTGACAGTGCTGGCTGTGTGGGGGGAGCACTGACAGTGCTGGCTGTGTGGGGAGCACTGACAGTGCTGGCTGTGTGGTGGGAGCACTGACAGTGCTGGCTGTGTGGGGGGAAGCACTGACAGTGCTGGCTGTGTGGGGGAGCACTGGCAGTGCTGGCTGTGTGGGGGAAGCACTGACAGTGCTGGCTGTGTGGGGGGAGCACTGACAGTGCTGGCTGTGTGGGGAGCACTGACAGTGCTGGCTGTGTGGGGGGAGCACTGACAGTGCTGGCTGCGTGGGGAGCACTGACAGTGCTGGCTGTGTGGTGGGAGCACTGGCAGTGCTGGCTGTGCGGTGGGAGCACTGACAGTGCTGGCTGTGTGGGGGGAGCACTGACAGTGCTGGCTGTGTGGGGGAGCACTGACAGTGCTGGCTGTGTGGGGGGAGCACTGGCAGTGCTGGCTGTGTGGGGGGAGCACAGACAGTGCTGGCTGTGTGGGGGGAGCACTGACAGTGCTGGCTGTGTGGTGGGAGCACTGACAGTGCTGGCTGTGTGGGGAGCACTGACAGTGCTGGCTGTGTGGGGAGCACTGACAGTTCTGGCTGTGTGGGGGAGCACTGACAGTGCTGGCTGTGTGGGGGGAGCACAGACAGTGCCGGCTGTGTGGGGGGAGCACAGACAGTGCCGGCTGTGTGGGTGGGAGCACTGACAGTGCTGGCTGTGTGGGGGGAGCACTGACAGTGCTGTCTGTGTGGGGGGAGCACTGTCAGTGCTGGCTGTGTGGTGTGAGCACTGACAGTGCTGGCTGTGTGGTGGGAGCACTGACAGTGCTGGCTGTGTGGGGGGAGCACTGACAGTGCTGGGTGTGTGGGGAGCACTGACAGTGCTGTCTGTGTGGGGGGAGCACTGACAGTGCTGGGTGTGTGGTGGTAGCACTGACAGTGCTGGCTGTGTGTTGGGAGCACGGACAGTGCTGGCTGTGTGGGGGAGCACTGACAGTGCTGGCTGTGTGGGGGAGCACTGACAGTGCTGGCTGTGTGGGGGAGCTCTGACAGTGCTGGCTGTGTGGGGGAGCACTGACAGTGCTGGCTGTGTGGGGGGAGCACTGACAGTGCTGGCTGTGTGGTGGGAGCACTGACACTGCTGGCTGTGTGGTGGGAGCACTGGCAGCGCTGGCTGTGTGGTGGGAGCACTGACAGTGCTGGCTGTGTGGTGGGAGCACTGACAGTGCTGGCTGTGTGGGGGGAGCACTGACAGTGCTGGCTGTGTGGTGGGAGCACTGACACTGCTGGCTGTGTGGTGGGAGCACTGGCAGTGCTGGCTGTGTGTGGGAGCACTGGCAGTGCTGGCTGTGTGGTGGGAGCACTGACAGTTCTGGCTGTGTGGGGGAGCACTGACGGTGCTGGCTGTGTGGGGGGAGCACTGCCAGTGCCGGCTGTGTGGGGGAGCACTGACAGTGCCGGCTGTGTGGTGGGAGCACTGACAGTGCTGGCTGTGTGGGGGAGCACAGACAGTGCCGGCTGTGTGGGGGAGCACTGACAGTGCTGGCTGTGTGGGGAGCACAGACAGTGCCGGCTGTGTGGGGGGAGCACTGACAGTGCTGGCTGTGTGGGGGAGCACTGACAGTGCTGGCTGTGTGGGGGGGCACTGACAGTGCTGGCTGTGTGGTGGGAGCACGGACAGTGCTGGCTGTGTGGGGAGCACTGACAGTGCAGGCTGTGTGGGGGCAGCACTGACAGTGCTGGGTGTGTGGGGAGCACTGACAGTGCTGGCTGTGTGGTGGGAGCACTGACAGTGCTGGGTGTGTGGTGAGCACTGACAGTGCTGGCTGTGTGGTGGGAGCACTGACAGTGCTGGATGTGCGGGGGAGCACTGACAGTGCTGGCTGTGTGGGGGGAGCACTGACAGTGCTGGCTGTGTGGGGGAGCACTGACAGTGCTGGCTGTGTGGTGGGAGCACTGACAGTGCTGGCTGTGTGGGGGAGCACTGACAGTGCTGGCTGTGTGGGGGGAGCACTGACAGTGCTGGCTGTATGGGGTGGAGCACTGACAGTGCTGGCTGTGTGGTGGGAGCACTGACAGTGCTGGCTGTGTGGGGGGAGCACTGACAATGCTGGCTGTGTGGGAGGAGCACTGACAGTGCTGGCTGTGTGGAGGGAGCACTGACAGTGCTGGCTGTGTGGGGTGAGCACTGACAGTGCTGGCTGTGTGGGGGAGCACTGACAGTGCTGGCTGTGTGGGGGAGCACAGACAGTGCCGGCTGTGTGGGGGAGCACTGACAGTGCTGGCTGTGTGGGGGAGCACTGCCAGTGCCGGCTGTGTGGGGGAGCACTGACAGTGCTGGCTGTGTGGGGGAGCACTGACAGTGCTGGCTGTGTGGGGGGAGCACTGACAGTGCTGGCTGTGTGGGGGGAGCACTGACAGTGCTGGCTGTGTGGGGGAGCACTGACAGTGCTGTCTGTGTGGTGGGAGCACTGACAGTGCTGGCTGTGTGGTGGGAGCACTGACAGTGCTGGCTGTATGGGGTGGAGCACTGACAGTGCTGGCTGTGTGGTGGGAGCACTGACAGTGCTGTCTGTGTGGTGGGAGCACTGACAGTGCTGGCTGTGTGGTGGGAGCACTGACAGTGCTGGCTGTGTGGTGGGAGCACTGACAGTGCTGGCTGTGTGGGGGAGCACTGTCAGTGCTGGCTGTGTTGTGGGAGCACTGACAGTGCTGGCTGTGTGGTGGGAGCACTGACAGTGCTGGCTGTGTAGTGGGAGCACCGACAGTGCTGGCTGTGTGTGGGGGGGGGGGCACTGACAGTGCTGGCTGTGTGGTGGGAGCACTGACAGTGCTGGCTGTGTGGGGGGAGCACTGACAATGCTGGCTGTGTGGGAGGAGCACTGACAGTGCTGTCTGTGTGGGTGGAGCACTGACAGTGCTGGCTGTGTGGTGGGAGCACTGACAATGCTGGCTGTGTGGGGAGCACTGACAGTGCTGGCTGTGTGGTGGGAGCACTGACAGTGCTGGCTGTGTGGTGGAAGCACTGACAGTGCTGGCTGTGTGGGGGAGCACTGACAGTTCTGGCTGTGTGGGGGAGCACTGACAGTGCTGGCTGTGTGGGGAGCACTGACAGTGCTGGCTGTGTGGGGGGAGCACTGACAATGCTGGCTGTGTGGGGGAGCACTGCCAGTGCCGGCTGTGTGGGGGGAGCACTGCCAGTGCCGGCTGTGTGGGGGGAGCACTGACAGTTTTGGGTGTGTGGGGAGCACTGACAGTGCTGTCTGTGTGGGGGGAGCACTGGCAGTGCTGGCTGTGTGGGGGGAGCACTGACAATGCTGGCTGTGTGGGGGGAGCACTGGCAGTGCTGGCTGTGTGGGGGGAGCACTGACAATGCTGGCTGTGTGGGGGGAGCACTGGCAGTGCTGGCTGTGTGGGGGAGCACTGACAATGCTGGCTGTGTGGGGGGAGCACTGACAGTGCTGGCTGTGTGGGGGGGAGCACTGACAGTGCTGGCTTGTGGGGGAGCACTGACAGTGCTGGCTGTGTGGGGGGAGCACTGACAGTGCTGGCTGTGTGGTGGGAGCACTGATAGTGCTGGCTGTGTGGTGGGAGCACTGACAGTGCTGGCTGTGTGGCGGGAGCACTGACAGTGCTGGCTGTGTGGTGGGAGCACTGACAGTGCTGGCTGTGTGGGGGAGCACTGACAGTGCTGGCTGAATGGGGGTGGGGGGCACTGACAGTGCTGGCTGTGTGGTGGGAGCACTGACAGTGCTGGCTGTGTGGGGGGGGGGCACTGACAGTGCTGGCTGTGTGGTGGGAGCACTGACAGTGCTGGCTGTGTGGGGGGGGGCACTGACAGTGCTGGCTGTGTGGTGGGAGCACTGACAGTGCTGGCTGTGCGGTGGGAGCACTGACAGTGCTGGCTGTGTGGGGGGAGCACTGACATTGCTGGCTGTGTGGGGGGAGCACTGACAGTGCTGGCTGTGTGGGGGAGCACTGACAGTGCTGGCTGTGTGGGGGAGCACTGACAGTGCTGGCTGTGTGGGGGGGGCACTGACAGTGCTGGCTGTGTGGTGGGAGCACTGACAGTGCTGGCTGTGTGGGGGGGGGGCACTGACAGTGCTGGCTGTGTGGGGGGAGCACTGACAGTGCTGGCTGTGTGGGGGAGCACTGACAGTGCTGGCTGTGTGGTGGGAGCACTGACAATGCTGGCTGTGTGGTGGCACTGAAAGTGCTGGCTGTGTATTGGGAGCACGGACAGTGCTGGCTGTGTGGGGAGCACTGACAGTGCTGGCTGTGTGTGGGGAGCACTGACAGTGCTGGCTGTGTGGTGGGAGCACTGACAGTGCTGGCTGTGTGGGGGAGCACTGACAGTGCTGGCTGTGTGTGGGGAGCACTGACAGTGCTGGCTGTGTGGGGGAGCAGTGATAGTGCTGGCTGTGTGGGGGAGCACTGACAGTGCTGGCTGTGTGGTGGGAGCACTGACAGTGCTGGCTGTGTGGGGGAGCACTGACAGTGCTGGCTGTGTGTGGGGAGCACTGACAGTGCTGGCTGTATGGGGGGAGCACTGACAGTGCTGGCTGTGTGTGGGGAGCACTGACAGTGCTGGCTGTGTGGGGGGAGCACTGACAGTGCTGGCTGTGTGGGGGGAGCACTGACAGTGCTGGCTGTGTGGTGGGAGCACTGACAGTCCTGGCTGTGTGTGGGGAGCACTGACAGTGCTGGCTGTGTGGGGGAGCACTGACGGTGCTGGCTGTTGGGGGAGCACTGACAGTGCTGGCTGTGTGGGGGAAGCACTGACAGTGCTGGCTGTGTGGTGGGAGCACTGACAGTCCTGGCTGTGTGGGGGGAGCACTGACAGTGCTGGCTGTGTGGAGGGAGCACTGACAGTGCTGGCTGTGTGTGGGGAGCACTGACAGTGCTGGCTGTGTGGGGGGAGCACTGACAGTGCTGGCTGTGTGGGGGGAGCACTGACAGTCCTGGCTGTGTGGGGGGAGCACTGACAGTGCTGGCTGTGTGGAGGGAGCACTGACAGTGCTGGCTGTGTGGGGGGAGCACTGACAGTGCTGGCTGTGTGGTGGGAGCACTGACAGTGCTGGCTGTGTGGGGGGAGCACTGACAGTGCTGGCTGTGTGGTGGGAGCACTGACAGTGCTGGCTGTGTCGGGGAGCACTGACAGTGCTGGCTGTGTGGGGGAGCACTGACAGTGCTGGCTGTGTGGCGGAAGCACTGACAGTGCTGGCTGTGTGGTGGGAGCACTGACAGTGCTGGCTGTGTCGGGGGAGCACTAACAGTGCTGGATGTGTGGTGGGAGCATTGACAGTGCTGGCTGTGTGGGGGGAGCACTGACAGTGCTGGCTGTGTGGTTGGAGCACTGACAGTGCTGGCTGTGTCGGGGGAGCACTAACAGTGCTGGATGTGTGGTGGGAGCACTGACAGTGCTGGCTGTGTGGGGGAGCACTGACAGTGCTGGCTGTGTGGGGGGAGTACTGACAGTGCTGGCTGTGTGGGGGGTCACTGACATTGCTGGCTGTGTGGGACAGCACTGACAGTGCAGGCTGTGTGGGGGAGGACTGACAGTGCTGGCTGTGTGGGGGGTCACTGACATTGCTGGCTGTGTGGGGAGCACTGACAGTGCTGGCTGTGTGAGGGAGCACTGACAGTGCTGCCTGTGTGTGGGGAGCACTGACACTGCTGGCTGTGTGGTGGGAGCACTGACAGTGCTGGCTGTGTGGTGGGAGCACTGACAGTGCTGGCTGTGTGGTGGGAGCATTGACAGTGCTGGCTGTGTGGGGGAGCACTGACAGTGCTGGCTGTGTGGGGGGAGCACTGACAGTGCTGACTGTGTGGGAGAGCACTGACAGTGCTGGCTTTGTGGGGGGTCACTGACAGTGCTGGCTGTGTGGTGGGAGCTCTGACAGTGCTGGCTGTGTGGTGGGAGCTCTGACAGTGTTGGCTGTGTGTGGGAGCACTGACAGTGCTGGCTGTATGGGGGATCACTGACAGTGCTGGCTGTGTGGTGGGAGCTCTGACAGTGTTGGCTGTGTGGTGGGAGCACTGACAGTGCTGGCTGTGTGGAGGGAGCACCGACAGTGCTGGCTGTGTGGGGGAGCACTGACAGTGCTGGCTGTGTGGTGGGAGCACTGACAGTGCTGGCTGTGTGGTGGGAGCACTGACAGTACTGGCGGTGTGGTGGGACCACTGGCAGTGCTGGCTGTGTGGGGGCAGCACTGACAGTGCTGGCTGTGTGGTGGAGCACTGACAGTGCTGGATGTGTGGCGGAGCAGTGACAGTGCTGGCTGTGTGGAGGGAGCACCGACAGTGCTGGCTGTGTGGGGGAGCACTGACAGTTCTGGCTGTGTGGGGGGGGGGGGGGCACTGACAGTGCTGGTTGTGTGGGGGGGAGCACTGACAGTGCTGGCTGTGTGGGGGAGCACTGACAGTGCTGGCTGTGTGGGGGAGCACAGACAGTGCTGGCTGTGTGGGGGGAGCACTGACAGTGCTGGCTGTGTGGGGGAGCACTGACAGTGCTGGCTGTGTGGGGGGAGCACAGACAGTGCTGGCTGTGTGGGGGGAGCACTGACAGTGCTGGCTGTGTGGGGGAGCACTGACAGTGCTGGCTGTGTGGGGGGAGCACTGACAGTGCTGGCTGTGTGGAGGGAGCACTGACAGTGCTGGCTGTGTGGGGTGAGCACTGACAGTGCTGGCTGTGTGTGGGGAGCACTGACAGGGCTGGCTGTGTGGGGGGAGCACTGACAGTGCTGGCTGTGTGGGGGGAGCACTGACAGTGCTGGCTGTGTGTGGGGAGCACTGACAGGGCTGGCTGTGTGGGGGAGCACTGACAGTGCTGGCTGTGTGGGGGAGCACTGACAGTGCTGGCTGTGTGGGGGATGCACTGACAGTGCTGGCTGTGTGGTGGGAGCACTGACAGTGCTGGCTGTATGGGGGATCACTGACAGTGCTGGCTGTGTGGTGGGAGCTCTGACAGTGTTGGCTGTGTGGTGGGAGCACTGACAGTGCTGGCTGTGTGGAGGGAGCACCGACAGTGCTGGCTGTGTGGGGGAGCACTGACAGTGCTGGCTGTGTGGTGGGAGCACTGACAGTGCTGGCTGTGTGGTGGGAGCACTGACAGTACTGGCGGTGTGGTGGGACCACTGGCAGTGCTGGCTGTGTGGGGGCAGCACTGACAGTGCTGGCTGTGTGGTGGAGCACTGACAGTGCTGGATGTGTGGCGGAGCAGTGACAGTGCTGGCTGTGTGGAGGGAGCACCGACAGTGCTGGCTGTGTGGGGGAGCACTGACAGTTCTGGCTGTGTGGGGGGGGGGGGCACTGACAGTGCTGGTTGTGTGGGGGGGGAGCACTGACAGTGCTGGCTGTGTGGGGGAGCACTGACAGTGCTGGCTGTGTGGGGGGAGCACAGACAGTGCCGGCTGTGTGGGGGAGCACTGACAGTGCTGGCTGTGTGGGGGGAGCACAGACAGTGCTGGCTGTGTGGGGGGAGCACTGACAGTGCTGGCTGTGTGGGGGAGCACTGACAGTGCTGGCTGTGTGGGGGGAGCACTGACAGTGCTGGCTGTGTGGAGGGAGCACTGACAGTGCTGGCTGTGTGGGGTGAGCACTGACAGTGCTGGCTGTGTGTGGGGAGCACTGACAGGGCTGGCTGTGTGGGGGGAGCACTGACAGTGCTGGCTGTGTGGGGGGAGCACTGACAGTGCTGGCTGTGTGTGGGGAGCACTGACAGGGCTGGCTGTGTGGGGGAGCACTGACAGTGCTGGCTGTGTGGGGGAGCACTGACAGTGCTGGCTGTGTGGGGGATGCACTGACAGTGCTGGCTGTGTGGTGGGAGCACTGACAGTGCTGGCTGTGTGGTGGGAGCACTGACAGTGCTGTCTGTGGGGGAGCACTGACAGTGCTGGCTGTGTGGGGGAGCACTGACAGTGCTGGCTGTGTGGTGGGAGCACTGACAGTGCTGGCTGTGTGGTGGGAGCACTGACAGTGCTGGCTGTGTGGTGGGAGCACTGACAGTGCTGGCTGTGTGGGGGGAGCACTGACAGTGCTGGCTGTGTGGGGGAGCACTGACAGTGCTGTCTGTGCGGGGGAGCACTGACAGTGCTGGGTGTGTGGGGGAGCACTGACAGTGCTGGCTGTGTGGGAGGGAGCACTGACAGTGCTGGCTGTGTGGTGGGAGCACTGACAGTGCTGGCGGTGTGGTGGGAGCACTGACAGTGCTGGCTGTGTGGGAGGGAGCACTGACAGTGCTGGCTGTGTGGAGGGAGCACTGACAGTGCTGGCTGTGTGGGGGGAGCACTGACAGTGCTGGCTGTGTGGGGGGGGGGCACTGACAGTGCTGGCTGTGTGGGGGTGAACTGACAGTGCTGGCTGTGTGGGGGGAGCACTGACAGTGCTGGCTGTGTGGGGGGAGCACTGACAGTGCTGGCTGTGTGGGGGGAGCACTGACAGTGGTGGCTGTGTGGGGGGTGCACTGACAGTGCTGGCTGTGTGGGGAGCACTGCCAGTGCTGGCTGTGTGGGGGAGCACTGACAGTGATGGCTGTGTGGGGGAGCACTGACAGTGCTGGCTGTGTGGGGAGCACTGACAGTGCTGGGTGTGTGGGGAGCACTGACAGTGCTGTCTGTGTGCGGGGGAGCACTGACAGTGCTGGGTGTGTGGGGAGCACTGACAGTGCTGACTGTGTGGGGGGAGCACTGACAGTGCTGGCTGTGTGGCGGGGGGGGCACTGACAGTGCTGGCTGTGTGGGGGTGCACTGACAGTGCTGGCTGTGTGGTGGGAGCACTGACAGTGCTGGCTGTGTGGGGGGAGTACTGACAGTGCTGGCTGTGTGGGGGCTCACTGACAGTGCTGGCTGTGTGGTGGGAGCACTGACAGTGCTGGCTGTGTGGTGGGAGCACTGACAGTGCTGGCTGTGTGTGAGAGCACTGACAGTGCTGCTGTGTGGGAGAGCACTGACAGTGCTGGCTGTGTGGGGGAGGACTGACAGTGCTGGCTGTGTGGTGGGAGCATTGACAGTGCTGGCTGTGTGGTGGGAGCATTGACAGTGCTGGCTGTGTGGGGGAGCACTGACAGTGATGGCTGTGTGGGGGGAGCACTGACAGTGCTGGTTGTGTGGGGGGTCACTGACAGTGCTGGCTGTGTGGGGGGAGCACTGACAGTGCTGGCTGTGTGGTGGGAGCACTGACAGTGCTGGCTGTGTGGGGGGTCACTGACAGTGCTGGCTGTGTGGTGGGAGCACTGACAGTGCTGGCTGTGTGTGGGAGCACTGACAGTGCTGGCTGTATGGGGGATCACTGACAGTGCAGGCTGTGTGATGGAGCACTGACAGTGCTGGCTGTGTGGGGGGAGCACCGACAGTGCTGGCTGTGTGGGGGAGCACTGACAGTGCTGGCTGTGTGGTGGGAGCACTGACAGTGCTGGCTGTGTGGTGGGAGCACTGACAGTACTGGCGGTGTGGTGGGACCACTGGCAGTGCTGGCTGTGTGGGGGAGCACTGACAGTGCTGGCTGTGTGGTGGGAGCACTGACAGTGCTGGATGTGTGGCGGAGCAGTGACAGTGCTGGCTGTGTGGGGGGAGCACTGACAGTGCTGGCTGTGTGGTGGGAGCACTGACAGTGCTGGATGTGTGGCGGAGCAGTGACAGTGCTGGCTTTGTGGTGGGAGCACTGACAGTGCTGGCTGTGTGGGGGGAGCACTGACAGTTCTGGCTGTGTGGGGAGCACTGACAGTGCTGGCTGTGCGGGGGAGCACTGACAGTGCTGGCTGTGTGGTGGGAGCACTGACAGTGCTGGCTGTGTGGTGGGAGCACTGACAGTGCTGGCTGTGTGGGGGGAGCACTGACAGTGCTCGCTGTGTGGGGGGAGCACTGACAGTGCTCGCTGTGTGGGGGAGCACTGACAGTGCTCGCTGTGTGGGGGGAGCACTGACAGTGCTCGCTGTGTGGGGCTCGCACAGACAGTGCTGGCTGTGTGGGGGGAGCACTGACAGTGCTGGCTGTGTGGGGGGTGCACAGACAGTGCCGGCTGTGTGGGGGAGCACTGACAGTGTTGGCTGTGTGGGGGATGCACTGACAGTGCTGGCTGTGTGGTGGGAGCACTGACAGTGCTGGCTGTGTGGCGGGGGGGGCACTGACAGTGCTGGCTGTGTGGGGGTGCACTGACAGTGCTGGCTGTGTGGTGGGAGCACTGACAGTGCTGGCTGTGTGGGGGGAGTACTGACAGTGCTGGCTGTGTGGGGGGTCACTGACAGTGCTGGCTGTGTGGTGGGAGCACTGACAGTGCTGGCTGTGTGGTGGGAGCACTGACAGTGCTGGCTGTGTGTGAGAGCACTGACAGTGCTGCTGTGTGGGAGAGCACTGACAGTGCTGGCTGTGTGGGGGAGGACTGACAGTGCTGGCTGTGTGGTGGGAGCATTGACAGTGCTGGCTGTGTGGTGGGAGCATTGACAGTGCTGGCTGTGTGGGGGAGCACTGACAGTGATGGCTGTGTGGGGGGAGCACTGACAGTGCTGGTTGTGTGGGGGGTCACTGACAGTGCTGGCTGTGTGGGGGGAGCACTGACAGTGCTGGCTGTGTGGTGGGAGCACTGACAGTGCTGGCTGTGTGGGGGGTCACTGACAGTGCTGGCTGTGTGGTGGGAGCACTGACAGTGCTGGCTGTGTGTGGGAGCACTGACAGTGCTGGCTGTATGGGGGATCACTGACAGTGCAGGCTGTGTGATGGAGCACTGACAGTGCTGGCTGTGTGGGGGGAGCACCGACAGTGCTGGCTGTGTGGGGGAGCACTGACAGTGCTGGCTGTGTGGTGGGAGCACTGACAGTGCTGGCTGTGTGGTGGGAGCACTGACAGTACTGGCGGTGTGGTGGGACCACTGGCAGTGCTGGCTGTGTGGGGGAGCACTGACAGTGCTGGCTGTGTGGTGGGAGCACTGACAGTGCTGGATGTGTGGCGGAGCAGTGACAGTGCTGGCTGTGTGGGGGGAGCACTGACAGTGCTGGCTGTGTGGTGGGAGCACTGACAGTGCTGGATGTGTGGCGGAGCAGTGACAGTGCTGGCTTTGTGGTGGGAGCACTGACAGTGCTGGCTGTGTGGGGGGAGCACTGACAGTTCTGGCTGTGTGGGGAGCACTGACAGTGCTGGCTGTGCGGGGGAGCACTGACAGTGCTGGCTGTGTGGTGGGAGCACTGACAGTGCTGGCTGTGTGGTGGGAGCACTGACAGTGCTGGCTGTGTGGGGGGAGCACTGACAGTGCTCGCTGTGTGGGGGGAGCACTGACAGTGCTCGCTGTGTGGGGGAGCACTGACAGTGCTCGCTGTGTGGGGGGAGCACTGACAGTGCTCGCTGTGTGGGGGGCGCACAGACAGTGCTGGCTGTGTGGGGGGAGCACTGACAGTGCTGGCTGTGTGGGGGGTGCACAGACAGTGCCGGCTGTGTGGGGGAGCACTGACAGTGTTGGCTGTGTGGGGGATGCACTGACAGTGCTGGCTGTGTGGTGGGAGCACTGACAGTGCTGGCTGTGTGGTGGGAGCACTGACAGTGCTGTCTGTGGGGGAGCACTGACAGTGCTGGCTGTGTGGGGGAGCACTGACAGTGCTGGCTGTGTGGTGGGAGCACTGACAGTGCTGGCTGTGTGGTGGGAGCACTGACAGTGCTGGCTGTGTGGTGGGAGCACTGACAGTGTTGGCTGTGTGGGGGGAGCACTGACAGTGCTGGCTGTGTGGGGAGCACTGACAGTGCTGGCTGTGTGGGGAGCACTGACAGTGCTGGCTGTGTGGGGGAGCACTGAGAGTGCTGGCGGTGTGGTGGGAGCACTGACAGTGCTGGCTGTGCGGGGAGTACTGACAGTGCTGGCTGTGTGGTGGGAGCACTGACAGTGCTGGCTGTGTGTGGGAGCACTGACAGTGCTGGCTGTATGGGGGATCACTGACAGTGCAGGCTGTGTGATGGAGCACTGACAGTGCTGGCTGTGTGGGGGGAGCACCGACAGTGCTGGCTGTGTGGGGGAGCACTGACAGTGCTGGCTGTGTGGTGGGAGCACTGACAGTGCTGGCTGTGTGGTGGGAGCACTGACAGTACTGGCGGTGTGGTGGGACCACTGGCAGTGCTGGCTGTGTGGGGGAGCACTGACAGTGCTGGCTGTGTGGTGGGAGCACTGACAGTGCTGGATGTGTGGCGGAGCAGTGACAGTGCTGGCTGTGTGGGGGGAGCACTGACAGTGCTGGCTGTGTGGTGGGAGCACTGACAGTGCTGGATGTGTGGCGGAGCAGTGACAGTGCTGGCTTTGTGGTGGGAGCACTGACAGTGCTGGCTGTGTGGGGGGAGCACTGACAGTTCTGGCTGTGTGGGGAGCACTGACAGTGCTGGCTGTGCGGGGGAGCACTGACAGTGCTGGCTGTGTGGTGGGAGCACTGACAGTGCTGGCTGTGTGGTGGGAGCACTGACAGTGCTGGCTGTGTGGGGGGAGCACTGACAGTGCTCGCTGTGTGGGGGGAGCACTGACAGTGCTCGCTGTGTGGGGGAGCACTGACAGTGCTCGCTGTGTGGGGGGAGCACTGACAGTGCTCGCTGTGTGGGGGGCGCACAGACAGTGCTGGCTGTGTGGGGGGAGCACTGACAGTGCTGGCTGTGTGGGGGGTGCACAGACAGTGCCGGCTGTGTGGGGGAGCACTGACAGTGTTGGCTGTGTGGGGGATGCACTGACAGTGCTGGCTGTGTGGTGGGAGCACTGACAGTGCTGGCTGTGTGGCGGGGGGGGCACTGACAGTGCTGGCTGTGTGGGGGTGCACTGACAGTGCTGGCTGTGTGGTGGGAGCACTGACAGTGCTGGCTGTGTGGGGGGAGTACTGACAGTGCTGGCTGTGTGGGGGGTCACTGACAGTGCTGGCTGTGTGGTGGGAGCACTGACAGTGCTGGCTGTGTGGTGGGAGCACTGACAGTGCTGGCTGTGTGTGAGAGCACTGACAGTGCTGCTGTGTGGGAGAGCACTGACAGTGCTGGCTGTGTGGGGGAGGACTGACAGTGCTGGCTGTGTGGTGGGAGCATTGACAGTGCTGGCTGTGTGGTGGGAGCATTGACAGTGCTGGCTGTGTGGGGGAGCACTGACAGTGATGGCTGTGTGGGGGGAGCACTGACAGTGCTGGTTGTGTGGGGGGTCACTGACAGTGCTGGCTGTGTGGGGGGAGCACTGACAGTGCTGGCTGTGTGGTGGGAGCACTGACAGTGCTGGCTGTGTGGGGGGTCACTGACAGTGCTGGCTGTGTGGTGGGAGCACTGACAGTGCTGGCTGTGTGTGGGAGCACTGACAGTGCTGGCTGTATGGGGGATCACTGACAGTGCAGGCTGTGTGATGGAGCACTGACAGTGCTGGCTGTGTGGGGGGAGCACCGACAGTGCTGGCTGTGTGGGGGAGCACTGACAGTGCTGGCTGTGTGGTGGGAGCACTGACAGTGCTGGCTGTGTGGTGGGAGCACTGACAGTACTGGCGGTGTGGTGGGACCACTGGCAGTGCTGGCTGTGTGGGGGAGCACTGACAGTGCTGGCTGTGTGGTGGGAGCACTGACAGTGCTGGATGTGTGGCGGAGCAGTGACAGTGCTGGCTGTGTGGGGGGAGCACTGACAGTGCTGGCTGTGTGGTGGGAGCACTGACAGTGCTGGATGTGTGGCGGAGCAGTGACAGTGCTGGCTTTGTGGTGGGAGCACTGACAGTGCTGGCTGTGTGGGGGGAGCACTGAGAGTTCTGGCTGTGTGGGGAGCACTGACAGTGCTGGCTGTGCGGGGGAGCACTGACAGTGCTGGCTGTGTGGTGGGAGCACTGACAGTGCTGGCTGTGTGGTGGGAGCACTGACAGTGCTGGCTGTGTGGGGGGAGCACTGACAGTGCTCGCTGTGTGGGGGGAGCACTGACAGTGCTCGCTGTGTGGGGGAGCACTGACAGTGCTCGCTGTGTGGGGGGAGCACTGACAGTGCTCGCTGTGTGGGGGGCGCACAGACAGTGCTGGCTGTGTGGGGGGAGCACTGACAGTGCTGGCTGTGTGGGGGGTGCACAGACAGTGCCGGCTGTGTGGGGGAGCACTGACAGTGTTGGCTGTGTGGGGGATGCACTGACAGTGCTGGCTGTGTGGTGGGAGCACTGACAGTGCTGGCTGTGTGGTGGGAGCACTGACAGTGCTGTCTGTGGGGGAGCACTGACAGTGCTGGCTGTGTGGGGGAGCACTGACAGTGCTGGCTGTGTGGTGGGAGCACTGACAGTGCTGGCTGTGTGGTGGGAGCACTGACAGTGCTGGCTGTGTGGTGGGAGCACTGACAGTGTTGGCTGTGTGGGGGGAGCACTGACAGTGCTGGCTGTGTGGGGAGCACTGACAGTGCTGGCTGTGTGGGGAGCACTGACAGTGCTGGCTGTGTGGGGGAGCACTGAGAGTGCTGGCGGTGTGGTGGGAGCACTGACAGTGCTGGCTGTGCGGGGAGTACTGACAGTGCTGGCTGTGTGGGGGGAGCACTGAGAGTGCTGGCGGTGTGGTGGGAGCACTGACAGTACTGGCTGTGCGGGGAGTACTGACAGTGCTGGCTGTGCGGGGGAGCACTGACAGTGCTGGGTGTGTGGGGAGCACTGACAGTGCTGGCTGTGCGGGGGAGCACTGACAGTGCGGGCTGTGCGGGGGAGCACTGATAGTGCTGGCTGTGTGGGAGGGAGCACTGACAGTGCTGGCTGTGTGGAGGGAGCACTGACAGTGCTGGCTGTGTGGGGGGGGCACTGACAGTGCTGGCTGTGTGGGGGTGCACTGACAGTGCTGGCTGTGTGGTGGGAGCACTGACAGTGCTGGCTGTGCGGTGGGAGCACTGACAGTGCTGGCTGTGTGGGGGGAGCTCTGACAGTGCTGGCTGTGTGGGGGGAGCACTGACAGTGCTGGCTGTGTGGGGGGAGCACTGACAGTGCTGGCTGTGAGGGGGAGCACTGACAGTGATGGCTGTGTGGTGGGAGCAATGACAGTGCTGGCTGTGCGGGGGAGCACTGACAGTGCTGGCTGTGTGGGGGGAGCACTGACAGTGCTGGCTGTGTGGAGGGAGCACTGACAGTGATGGCTGTGTGGGGTGAGCACTGACAGTGCTGGCTGTGTGTGGGGAGCACTGACAGGGCTGGCTGTGTGGGGGGAGCACTGACAGTGCTGGCTGTGTGGGGGAGCACTGACAGTGCTGGCTGTGTGGGGGATGCACTGACAGTGCTGGCTGTGTGGTGGGAGCACTGACAGTGCTGGCTGTGTGGTGGGAGCACTGACAGTGCTGTCTGTGGGGGAGCACTGACAGTGCTGGCTGTGTGGGGGAGCACTGACAGTGCTGGCTGTGTGGTGGGAGCACTGACAGTGCTGGCTGTGTGGTGGGAGCACTGACAGTGCTGGCTGTGTGGTGGGAGCACTGACAGTGCTGGCTGTGTGGGGGGAGCACTGACAGTGCTGGCTGTGTGGGGAGCACTGACAGTGCTGGCTGTGTGGGGAGCACTGACAGTGCTGGCTGTGTGGGGGAGCACTGACAGTGCTGGCTGTGTGCTGGGAGCACTGACAGTACTGGCTGTGCGGGGAGTACTGACAGTGCTGGCTGTGTGGGGGGAGCACTGACAGTGCTGGCTGTGCGGGGAGCACTGACAGTGCTGGCTGTATGGGGGGAGCACAGACAGTGCTGGCGGTGTGGTGGGAGCACTGACAGTGCTGGCGGTGTGGTGGGAGCACTGACAGTGCTGGGTGTGTGGTGGGAGCACTGACAGTGCTGGCGGTGTGGGGGGAGCACTGACAGTGCTGGCGGTGTGGTGGGAGCACTGACAGTGCTGGCGGTGTGGTGGGAGCACTGACAGTGCTGGCTGTGTGGGGGAGCACTGACAGTGCTGGCTGTGCGTTGGGAGCACGGACAGTGCTGTCTGTGTGGGGGGAGCACTGACAGTGCTGGGTGTGTGGTGAGCACTGACAGTGCTGGCTGTGTGGGGGAGCACTGACAGTGCTGGCTGTGCGGGGGAGCACTGACAGTGCTGGCTGTGTGGGGGGGAACACTGACAGTGCTGGCTGTGTGGGGGGAGCACTGACTGTGCTGGCTGTGTGGTGGGAGCACTGACAGTGCTGGCTGTATGGGGGGAGCACTGACAGTGCTGGCTGTGTGGGGGGTCACTGACAGTGCTGGCTGTGTGGAGGGAGCACTGACAGTGCTGGCTGTGTGTGGGAGCACTGACAGTGCTGGCTGTTTGGTGGGAGCACTGACAGTGCTGGCTGTGTGTGGGAGCACTGACAGTGCTGGCTGTGTGGGGGAGCACTGACAGTGCTGGATGTTTGGTGGGAGCACTGATAGTGCTGGCTGTGTGGGTGAAGCACTGACAGTGCTGGTTGTGTGTGGGAGCACTGACAGTGCTGGCTGTGTGGGGAGCACTGACAGTGCTGGCTGTTTGGTGGGAGCACTGACAGTGCTGGCTGTGTGTGGGAGCACTGACAGTGCTGGCTGTGTGTGGGAGCACTGACAGTGCTGGCTGTGTGGGGGAGCACTGACAGTGCTGGATGTTTGGTGGGAGCACTGACAGTGCTGGCTGTGTGGGGGAGCACTGACAGTGCTGTCTGTGTGGGGGGAGCACTGACAGTGCTGGCAGTGTGGGGGGAGCACTGACAGTGCTGGCTGTGTGGGGGGAGCACTGACAGTGCTGGCTGTGTGCTGGGAGCACTGACAGTGCTGGCAGTGTGGGGGGAGCACTGACAGTGCTGGCTGTGTGGGGGGAGCACTGACAGTGCTGGCTGTGTGCTGGGAGCACTGACAGTGCTGGCTGTATGGGGGGAGCACAGACAGTGCTGGCGGTGTGGTGGGAGCACTGACAGTGCTGGCGGTGTGGTGGGAGCACTGACAGTGCTGGCTGTGTGGGGGAGCACTGACAGTGCTGGCTGTGCGTTGGGAGCACGGACAGTGTTGTCTGTGTGGGGGGAGCACTGACAGTGCTGGGTGTGTGGTGAGCACTGACAGTGCTGGCTGTGTGGGGGAGCACTGACAGTGCTGGCTGTGTGGGGGGAGCACTGACAGTGCTGGCTGTGTGGGGGGGAACACTGACAGTGCTGGCTGTGTGGGGGGAGCACTGACAGTGCTGGCTGTGTGGGGGGAGCACTGACAGTGCTGGCTATGTGGGGGGGGGGCACTGACAGTGCTGGCTGTGTGGGTGATCACTGACAGTGCTGGCTGTGTGGGGAGCACTGACAGTGCTGGCTGTGTGGGGGGAACACTGACAGTGCTGGCTGTGTGGGGAGCACTGACACTGCTGGCTGTGTGGTGGGAGCACTGACAGTGCTGGCTGTGTGGGGGGAGCACAGACAGTGCTGGCTGTGTGGGGGGAGCACTGACAGTGCTGGCTGTGTGGTGGGAGCACTGACAGTGCTGGCTTTGTGGGGGAGCACTGACAGTGCTGGCTGTGTGGGGGAGCACTGACAGTGCTGGCTGTGTGGGGAGCACTGACAGTGCTGGCTGTGTGGGGGAGCACTGACAGTGCTGGCTGTGTGCTGGGAGCACTGACAGTGCTGGCTGTGTGGGGGAGCACTGACAGTGCTGGCTGTGTGGTGGGAACACTGACAGTGCTGGCTGTGTGGTGGGAGCACTGACAGTGCTGGCTGTGTGGGGGGAGCACTGACAGTGCTGGCTGTGTGGGGGGAGCACTGACAGTGCTGGCTGTGTGGTGGGAGCACTGACAGCGCTGGCTGTGTGGTGGGAGCACTGACAGTGCTGGCTGTGTGGGGGGAGCACTGACAGTGCTGGCTGTGTGGGGGGAGCACTGACAGTGCTGGCTGTGTGGGGGGAGCACTGACAGTGCTGGCTGTGTGGAGGGAGCACTGACAGTGCTGGCTGTGTGGGGTGAGCACTGACAGTGCTGGCTGTGTGTGAGGAGCACTGACAGGGCTGGCTGTGTGGGGGGAGCACTGACAGTGCTGGCTGTGTGGGGGAGCACTGACAGTGCTGGCTGTGTGGTGGGAGCACTGACAGTGCTGGCTGTGTGGGGGGAGCACTGACAGTGCTGGCTGTTTGGTGGGAGCACTGACAGTGCTGGCTGTGTGGGGGGAGCACTGACAGTGCTGTCTGTGTGGGGGGAGCACTGAAAGTGCTGTCTGTGTGTGAGGAGCACTGACAGGGCTGGCTGTGTGGGGGGAGCACTGACAGTGCTGTCTGTGTGGGGGGAGCACTGACAGTGCTGGCAGTGTGGGGGGAGCACTGACAGTGCCGGCTGTGTGCTGGGAGCACTGACAGTGCTGGCAGTGTGGCGGGAGCACAGACAGTGCTGGCTGTGTGGGGAGCACTGACACTGCTGGCTGTGTGGGGGGAGCACTGACAGTGCTGGCAGTGTGGGGGGAGCACTGACAGTGCTGGCTGTGTGGGGGGAGCACTGACAGTGCTGGCTGTGTGCTGGGAGCACTGACAGTGCTGGCTGTGCGGGGAGCACTGACAGTGCTGGCTGTATGGGGGGAGCACAGACAGTGCTGGCGGTGTGGTGGGAGCACTGACAGTGCTGGCGGTGTGGTGGGAGCACTGACAGTGCTGGCTGTGTGGGGGAGCACTGACAGTGCTGGCTGTGCGTTGGGAGCACGGACAGTGTTGTCTGTGTGGGGGGAGCACTGACAGTGCTGGGTGTGTGGTGAGCACTGACAGTGCTGGCTGTGTGGGGGAGCACTGACAGTGCTGGCTGTGTGGGGGGAGCACTGACAGTGCTGGCTGTGTGGGGGGGAACACTGACAGTGCTGGCTGTGTGGGGGGAGCACTGACAGTGCTGGCTGTGTGGGGGGAGCACTGACAGTGCTGGCTATGTGGGGGGGGGGCACTGACAGTGCTGGCTGTGTGGGTGATCACTGACAGTGCTGGCTGTGTGGGGAGCACTGACAGTGCTGGCTGTGTGGGGGGAGCACTGACAGTGCTGGCTGTGTGGGGAGCACTGACACTGCTGGCTGTGTGGTGGGAGCACTGACAGTGCTGGCTGTGTGGGGGGAGCACAGACAGTGCTGGCTGTGTGGGGGGAGCACTGACAGTGCTGGCTGTGTGGTGGGAGCACTGACAGTGCTGGCTTTGTGGGGGAGCACTGACAGTGCTGGCTGTGTGGGGGAGCACTGACAGTGCTGGCTGTGTGGGGAGCACTGACAGTGCTGGCTGTGTGGGGGAGCACTGACAGTGCTGGCTGTGTGCTGGGAGCACTGACAGTGCTGGCTGTGTGGGGGAGCACTGACAGTGCTGGCTGTGTGGTGGGAACACTGACAGTGCTGGCTGTGTGGTGGGAGCACTGACAGTGCTGGCTGTGTGGGGGGAGCACTGACAGTGCTGGCTGTGTGGGGGGAGCACTGACAGTGCTGGCTGTGTGGTGGGAGCACTGACAGCGCTGGCTGTGTGGTGGGAGCACTGACAGTGCTGGCTGTGTGGGGGGAGCACTGACAGTGCTGGCTGTGTGGGGGGAGCACTGACAGTGCTGGCTGTGTGGGGGGAGCACTGACAGTGCTGGCTGTGTGGAGGGAGCACTGACAGTGCTGGCTGTGTGGGGTGAGCACTGACAGTGCTGGCTGTGTGTGAGGAGCACTGACAGGGCTGGCTGTGTGGGGGGAGCACTGACAGTGCTGGCTGTGTGGGGGAGCACTGACAGTGCTGGCTGTGTGGTGGGAGCACTGACAGTGCTGGCTGTGTGGGGGGAGCACTGACAGTGCTGGCTGTTTGGTGGGAGCACTGACAGTGCTGGCTGTGTGGGGGGAGCACTGACAGTGCTGTCTGTGTGGGGGGAGCACTGACAGTGCTGGCAGTGTGGGGGGAGCACTGACAGTGCCGGCTGTGTGGGGGGAGCACTGACAGTGCTGTCTGTGTGTGAGGAGCACTGACAGGGCTGGCTGTGTGGGGGGAGCACTGACAGTGCTGTCTGTGTGTGGGGAGCACTGACAGTGCTGGCTGTTTGGTGGGAGCACTGACAGTGCTGGCTGTGTGGGGGGAGCACTGAAAGTGCTGTCTGTGTGTGAGGAGCACTGACAGGGCTGGCTGTGTGGGGGGAGCACTGACAGTGCTGTCTGTGTGGGGGGAGCACTGACAGTGCTGGCAGTGTGGGGGGAGCACTGACAGTGCCGGCTGTGTGCTGGGAGCACTGACAGTGCTGGCTGTGCGGGGGGAGCACTGACAGTGCTGGCAGTGTGGCGGGAGCACAGACAGTGCTGGCTGTGTGGTGGGAGCACTGACAGTGCCGGCTGTGTGCTGGGAGCACTGACAGTGCTGGCTGTATGGGGGGAGCACAGACAGTGCTGGCGGTCTGGTGGGAGCACTGACAGTGCTGGCGGTGTGGTGGGAGCACTGACAGTGCTGGCTGTGTGGGGGAGCACTGACAGTGCTGGCTGTGCGGGGGAGCACTGACAGTGCTGGCTGTGTGGGGGGGAACACTGACAGTGCTGGCTGTGTGGGGGGGAACACTGACAGTGCTGGCTGTGTGGGGGGAGCACTGACAGTGCTGGGTGTGTGGTGAGCACTGACAGTGCTGGCTGTGTGGGGGAGCACTGACAGTGCTGGCTGTGCGGGGGAGCACTGACAGTGCTGGCTGTGTGGGGGGGAACACTGACAGTGCTGGCTGTGTGGTGGGAGCATTGACAGTGCTGGCTGTGTGTGGTGGAAGCACTGACAGTGCTAGCTGTCTGGGGGAGCACAGACAGTGCTGGCTGTGTGGTGGGAGCACTGACAGTGCTGTCTGTGGGGGAGCACTGACAGTGCTGGCTGTGTGGTGGGAGCACTGACAGTGCTGTCTGTGGGGGAGCACTGACAGTGCTGGCTGTGTGGGGGAGCACTGACAGTGCTGGCTGTGTGGTGGGAGCATTGACAGTGCTGGCTGTGTGGGGGAGCACTGACAGTGCTGGCTGTATGGGGGGAGCACTGACAGTGCTGGCTGTGTGGGGGGTCACTGACAATGCTGGCTGTGTGGGGGAGCACTGACAGTGCTGGCTGTTTGGTGGGAGCACTGACAGTGCTGGCTGTGTGGGGAGCACTGACAGTGCTGGCTGTGTGGGGAGCACTGTCAGTGCTGGCTGTGTGGGGGGAGCACTGACAGTGCTGGCTGTTTGGTGGGAGCACTGACAGTGCTGGCTGTGTGGGGGAGCACTGACAGTGCTGGCTGTGTGGGGGAGCACTGACAGTGCTGTCTGTGTGGGGGAGCACTGACAGTGCTGGCAGTGTGGGGGGAGCACTGACAGTGCTGGCTGTGTGCTGGGAGCACTGACAGTGCTGGCTGTGCGGGGGGGCACTGACAGTGCTGGCTGTGCGGGGAGCACTGACAGTGCTGGCTGTATGGGGGGAGCACAGACAGTGCTGGCTGTGTGGGGGAGCACTGACAGTGCTGGCTGTGTGGTGGGAGCACTGACAGTGCTGGCTGTGTGGGGGAGCACAGACAGTGCTGGCGGTGTGGTGGGAGCACTGACAGTGCTGGCGGTGTGGTGGGAGCACTGACAGTGCTGGCGGTGTGGTGGGAGCACTGACAGTGCTGGCGGTGTGGTGGGAGCACTGACAGTGCTGGCGGTGTGGTGGGAGCACTGAGAGTGCTGGCTGTGTGGGGGGAGCACTGACAGTGCTGGCTGTGCGGGGGAGCACTGACAGTGCTGGCTGTGTGGGGGGGAACACTGACAGTGCTGGCTGTGTGGGGGAGCACTGACAGTGCTGGCTGTGTGGGGGGAGCACTGACAGTGCTGGCTATGTGGGGGGGGCACTGACAGTGCTGGCTGTGTGGGTGAGCACTGACAGTGCTGGCTGTGTGGGGGAGCACTGACAGTGCTGGCTGTGTGGTGGGAGCACTGAGAGTGCTGGCTGTGTGGGGGAGCACTGACAGTGCTGGCTGTGTGGGGGAGCACTGACAGTGCTGGCTGTGTGGGGGGAGCACTGACAGTGCTGGCTGTGTGGGGAGCACTGACACTGCTGGCTGTGTGGTGGGAGCACTGACGGTGCTGGCTGTGTGGGGGGAGCACTGACAGTGCTGGCTGTGTGGGGGGAGCACTGACAGTGCTGGCTGTGTGGGGGGAGCACTGACAGTGCTGGCTGTGTGGAGGGAGCACTGACAGTGCTGGCTGTGTGGGGTGAGCACTGACAGTGCTGGCTGTGTGTGAGGAGCACTGACAGGGCTGGCTGTGTGGGGGGAGCACTGACAGTGCTGGCTGTGTGGGGGAGCACTGACAGTGCTGGCTGTGTGGTGGGAGCACTGACAGTGCTGGCTGTGTGGGGGGAGCACTGACAGTGCTGGCTGTTTGGTGGGAGCACTGACAGTGCTGGCTGTGTGGGGGGAGCACTGACAGTGCTGTCTGTGTGGGGGGAGCACTGACAGTGCTGGCAGTGTGGGGGGAGCA
Organism: Scyliorhinus torazame; assembly: GCF_047496885.1. Taxonomy (NCBI): domain Eukaryota; kingdom Metazoa; phylum Chordata; class Chondrichthyes; order Carcharhiniformes; family Scyliorhinidae; genus Scyliorhinus; species Scyliorhinus torazame. The sequence goes on from NW_027307823.1 coordinate 604,684, forward strand.
CTGACAGTGCCGGCTGTGTGGGGGGAGCACTGACAGTGCTGTCTGTGTGTGAGGAGCACTGACAGGGCTGGCTGTGTGGGGGGAGCACTGACAGTGCTGTCTGTGTGTGGGGAGCACTGACAGTGCTGGCTGTTTGGTGGGAGCACTGACAGTGCTGGCTGTGTGGGGGGAGCACTGAAAGTGCTGTCTGTGTGTGAGGAGCACTGACAGGGCTGGCTGTGTGGGGGGAGCACTGACAGTGCTGTCTGTGTGGGGGGAGCACTGACAGTGCTGGCAGTGTGGGGGGAGCACTGACAGTGCCGGCTGTGTGCTGGGAGCACTGACAGTGCTGGCTGTGCGGGGGGAGCACTGACAGTGCTGGCAGTGTGGCGGGAGCACAGACAGTGCTGGCTGTGTGGTGGGAGCACTGACAGTGCCGGCTGTGTGCTGGGAGCACTGACAGTGCTGGCTGTATGGGGGGAGCACAGACAGTGCTGGCGGTCTGGTGGGAGCACTGACAGTGCTGGCGGTGTGGTGGGAGCACTGACAGTGCTGGCTGTGTGGGGGAGCACTGACAGTGCTGGCTGTGCGGGGGAGCACTGACAGTGCTGGCTGTGTGGGGGGGAACACTGACAGTGCTGGCTGTGTGGGGGGGAACACTGACAGTGCTGGCTGTGTGGGGGGAGCACTGACAGTGCTGGGTGTGTGGTGAGCACTGACAGTGCTGGCTGTGTGGGGGAGCACTGACAGTGCTGGCTGTGCGGGGGAGCACTGACAGTGCTGGCTGTGTGGGGGGGAACACTGACAGTGCTGGCTGTGTGGTGGGAGCATTGACAGTGCTGGCTGTGTGTGGTGGAAGCACTGACAGTGCTAGCTGTCTGGGGGAGCACAGACAGTGCTGGCTGTGTGGTGGGAGCACTGACAGTGCTGTCTGTGGGGGAGCACTGACAGTGCTGGCTGTGTGGTGGGAGCACTGACAGTGCTGTCTGTGGGGGAGCACTGACAGTGCTGGCTGTGTGGGGGAGCACTGACAGTGCTGGCTGTGTGGTGGGAGCATTGACAGTGCTGGCTGTGTGGGGGAGCACTGACAGTGCTGGCTGTATGGGGGGAGCACTGACAGTGCTGGCTGTGTGGGGGGTCACTGACAATGCTGGCTGTGTGGGGGAGCACTGACAGTGCTGGCTGTTTGGTGGGAGCACTGACAGTGCTGGCTGTGTGGGGAGCACTGACAGTGCTGGCTGTGTGGGGAGCACTGTCAGTGCTGGCTGTGTGGGGGGAGCACTGACAGTGCTGGCTGTTTGGTGGGAGCACTGACAGTGCTGGCTGTGTGGGGGAGCACTGACAGTGCTGGCTGTGTGGGGGAGCACTGACAGTGCTGTCTGTGTGGGGGAGCACTGACAGTGCTGGCAGTGTGGGGGGAGCACTGACAGTGCTGGCTGTGTGCTGGGAGCACTGACAGTGCTGGCTGTGCGGGGGGGCACTGACAGTGCTGGCTGTGCGGGGAGCACTGACAGTGCTGGCTGTATGGGGGGAGCACAGACAGTGCTGGCTGTGTGGGGGAGCACTGACAGTGCTGGCTGTGTGGTGGGAGCACTGACAGTGCTGGCTGTGTGGGGGAGCACAGACAGTGCTGGCGGTGTGGTGGGAGCACTGACAGTGCTGGCGGTGTGGTGGGAGCACTGACAGTGCTGGCGGTGTGGTGGGAGCACTGACAGTGCTGGCGGTGTGGTGGGAGCACTGAGAGTGCTGGCTGTGTGGGGGGAGCACTGACAGTGCTGGCTGTGCGGGGGAGCACTGACAGTGCTGGCTGTGTGGGGGGGAACACTGACAGTGCTGGCTGTGTGGGGGAGCACTGACAGTGCTGGCTGTGTGGGGGGAGCACTGACAGTGCTGGCTATGTGGGGGGGGCACTGACAGTGCTGGCTGTGTGGGTGAGCACTGACAGTGCTGGCTGTGTGGGGGAGCACTGACAGTGCTGGCTGTGTGGTGGGAGCACTGAGAGTGCTGGCTGTGTGGGGGAGCACTGACAGTGCTGGCTGTGTGGGGGAGCACTGACAGTGCTGGCTGTGTGGGGGGAGCACTGACAGTGCTGGCTGTGTGGGGAGCACTGACACTGCTGGCTGTGTGGTGGGAGCACTGACGGTGCTGGCTGTGTGGGGGGAGCACAGACAGTGCTGGCTGTGTGGGGGGAGCACTGACAGTTCTGGCTGTGTGTGGGAGCACTGACAGTGCTGGCTGTTTGGTGGGAGCACTGACAGTGCTGGCTGTGTGGGGGAGCACTGACAGTGCTGTCTGTGTGGGGGGAGCACTGACAGTGTTGGCAGTGTGGGGGGAGCACTGACAGTGCTGGCTGTGTGCTGGGAGCACTGACAGTGCTGGCTGTGCGGGGAGCACTGACAGTGCTGGCTGTATGGGGGGAGCACAGACAGTGCTGGCGGTGTGGTGGGAGCACTGACAGTGCTGGCGGTGTGGTGGGAGCACTGACAGTGCTGGCTGTGTGGGGGAGCACTGACAGTGCTGGCTGTGCGTTGGGAGCACGGACAGTGCTGTCTGTGTGGGGGGAGCACTGACAGTGCTGGGTGTGTGGTGAGCACTGACAGTGCTGGCTGTGTGGGGGAGCACTGACAGTGCTGGCTGTGCGGGGGAGCACTGACATTGCTGGCTGTGTGGGGGAGCACTGACAGTGCTGGCTGTGTGGGGGGAGCACTGACAGTGCTGGCTGTGTGTTGTGAGCACTGACAGTGCTGGCTGTGTGCTGGGAGCACTGACAGTGCTGGCTGTGTGGGGGGGAACACTGACAGTGCTGGCTGTGTGGGGGGAGCACTGACAGTGCTGGCTGTGTGGGGGGAGCACTGACAGTGCTGGCTATGTGGGGGGGGGCACTGACAGTGCTGGCTGTGTGGGTGAGCACTGACAGTGCTGGCTGTGTGGGGGAGCACTGACAGTGCTGGCTGTGTGGTGGGAGCACTGAGAGTGCTGGCTGTGTGGGGGAGCACTGACAGTGCTGGCTGTGTGGGGGAGCACTGACAGTGCTGGCTGTGTGGGGGGAGCACTGACAGTGCTGGCTGTGTGGGGAGCACTGACAGTGCTGGCGGTGTGGTGGGAGCACTGACAGTGCTGGCGGTGTGGTGGGAGCACTGACAGTGCTGGCTGTGTGGGGGAGCACTAACAGTGCTGGCTGTGCGTTGGGAGCACGGACAGTGCTGTCTGTGTGGGGGGAGCACTGACAGTGCTGGGTGTGTGGTGAGCACTGACAGTGCTGGCTGTGTGGGGGAGCACTGACAGTGCTGGCTGTGCGGGGGAGCACTGACAGTGCTGGCTGTGTGGGGGGGAACACTGACAGTGCTGGCTGTGTGGGGGGAGCACTGACTGTGCTGGCTGTGTGGTGGGAGCACTGACAGTGCTGGCTGTATGGGGGGAGCACTGACAGTGCTGGCTGTGTGGGGGGTCACTGACAGTGCTGGCTGTGTGGAGGGAGCACTGACAGTGCTGGCTGTGTGTGGGAGCACTGACAGTGCTGGCTGTTTGGTGGGAGCACTGACAGTTCTGGCTGTGTGTGGGAGCACTGACAGTGCTGGCTGTGTGGGGGAGCACTGACAGTGCTGGATGTTTGGTGGGAGCACTGATAGTGCTGGCTGTGTGGGTGAAGCACTGACAGTGCTGGCTGTGTGTGGGAGCACTGACAGTGCTGGCTGTGTGGGGAGCACTGACAGTGCTGGCTGTTTGGTGGGAGCACTGACAGTGCTGGCTGTGTGTGGGAGCACTGACAGTGCTGGCTGTGTGTGGGAGCACTGACAGTGCTGGCTGTGTGGGGGAGCACTGACAGTGCTGGATGTTTGGTGGGAGCACTGACAGTGCTGGCTGTGTGGGGGGAGCACTGACAGTGCTGGCAGTGTGGGGGGAGCACTGACAGTGCTGGCTGTGTGGGGGGAGCACTGACAGTGCTGGCTGTGTGCTGGGAGCACTGACAGTGCTGGCTGTGCGGGGAGCACTGACAGTGCTGGCTGTATGGGGGGAGCACAGACAGTGCTGGCGGTGTGGTGGGAGCACTGACAGTGCTGGCGGTGTGGTGGGAGCACTGACAGTGCTGGCTGTGTGGGGGAGCACTGACAGTGCTGGCTGTGCGTTGGGAGCACGGACAGTGTTGTCTGTGTGGGGGGAGCACTGACAGTGCTGGGTGTGTGGTGAGCACTGACAGTGCTGGCTGTGTGGGGGAGCACTGACAGTGCTGGCTGTGTGGGGGGAGCACTGACAGTGCTGGCTGTGTGGGGGGGGAACACTGACAGTGCTGGCTGTGTGGGGGGAGCACTGACAGTGCTGGCTGTGTGGGGGGAGCACTGACAGTGCTGGCTATGTGGGGGGGGCACTGACAGTGCTGGCTGTGTGGGTGATCACTGACAGTGCTGGCTGTGTGGGGGAGCACTGACAGTGCTGGCTGTGTGGGGGGAGCACTGACAGTGCTGGCTGTGTGGGGAGCACTGACACTGCTGGCTGTGTGGTGGGAGCACTGACAGTGCTGGCTGTGTGGGGGGAGCACAGACAGTGCTGGCTGTGTGGGGGGAGCACTGACAGTGCTGGCTGTGTGGTGGGAGCACTGACAGTGCTGGCTTTGTGGGGGAGCACTGACAGTGCTGGCTGTGTGGGGGAGCACTGACAGTGCTGGCTGTGTGGGGAGCACTGACAGTGCTGGCTGTGTGGGGGAGCACTGACAGTGCTGGCTGTGTGCTGGGAGCACTGACAGTGCTGGCTGTGTGGGGGAGCACTGACAGTGCTGGCTGTGTGGTGGGAACACTGACAGTGCTGGCTGTGTGGTGGGAGCACTGACAGTGCTGGCTGTGTGGGGGGAGCACTGACAGTGCTGGCTGTGTGGGGGGAGCACTGACAGTGCTGGCTGTGTGGTGGGAGCACTGACAGCGCTGGCTGTGTGGTGGGAGCACTGACAGTGCTGGCTGTGTGGGGGGAGCACTGACAGTGCTGACTGTGTGGGGGGAGCACTGACAGTGCTGGCTGTGTGGGGGGAGCACTGACAGTGCTGGCTGTGTGGAGGGAGCACTGACAGTGCTGGCTGTTTGGTGGGAGCACTGACAGTGCTGGCTGTGTGGGGGGAGCACTGACAGTGCTGTCTGTGTGTGAGGAGCACTGACAGGGCTGGCTGTGTGGGGGGAGCACTGACAGTGCTGTCTGTGTGGGGGGAGCACTGACAGTGCTGTCTGTGTGGGGGGAGCACTGACAGTGCTGGCTGTGTGGGGGAGCACTGACAGTGCTGTCTGTGTGGGGGAGCACTGACAGTGCCGGCTGTGTGGGGGGAGCACTGACAGTGCTGTCTGTGTGTGAGGAGCACTGACAGGGCTGGCTGTGTGGGGGGAGCACTGACAGTGCTGTCTGTGTGTGGGGAGCACTGACAGTGCTGGCTGTTTGGTGGGAGCACTGACAGTGCTGGCTGTGTGGGGGGAGCACTGACAGTGCTGTCTGTGTGTGAGGAGCACTGACAGGGCTGGCTGTGTGGGGGGAGCACTGACAGTGCTGGCTGTGTGGGGAGCACTGACAGTGCTGTCTGTGTGGGGGGAGCACTGACAGTGCCGGCTGTGTGCTGGGAGCACTGACAGTGCTGGCTGTGCGGGGGGAGCACTGACAGTGCTGGCAGTGTGGGGGGAGCCCTGACAGTGCCGGCTGTGTGCTGGGAGCACTGACAGTGCTGGCTGTATGGGGGGAGCACAGACAGTGCTGGCGGTGTGGTGGGAGCACTGACAGTGCTGGCGGTGTGGTGGGAGCACTGACAGTGCTGGCTGTGTGGGGGAGCACTGACAGCGCTGGCTGTGTGGTGGGAGCACTGACAGTGCTGGCTGTGTGGGGGGAGCACTGACAGTGCTGACTGTGTGGGGGGAGCACTGACAGTGCTGGCTGTGTGGGGGGAGCACTGACAGTGCTGGCTGTGTGGAGGGAGCACTGACAGTGCTGGCTGTTTGGTGGGAGCACTGACAGTGCTGGCTGTGTGGGGGGAGCACTGACAGTGCTGTCTGTGTGTGAGGAGCACTGACAGGGCTGGCTGTGTGGGGGGAGCACTGACAGTGCTGTCTGTGTGGGGGGAGCACTGACAGTGCTGTCTGTGTGGGGGGAGCACTGACAGTGCTGGCTGTGTGGGGGAGCACTGACAGTGCTGTCTGTGTGGGGGAGCACTGACAGTGCCGGCTGTGTGGGGGGAGCACTGACAGTGCTGTCTGTGTGTGAGGAGCACTGACAGGGCTGGCTGTGTGGGGGGAGCACTGACAGTGCTGTCTGTGTGTGGGGAGCACTGACAGTGCTGGCTGTTTGGTGGGAGCACTGACAGTGCTGGCTGTGTGGGGGGAGCACTGACAGTGCTGTCTGTGTGTGAGGAGCACTGACAGGGCTGGCTGTGTGGGGGGAGCACTGACAGTGCTGGCTGTGTGGGGAGCACTGACAGTGCTGTCTGTGTGGGGGGAGCACTGACAGTGCCGGCTGTGTGCTGGGAGCACTGACAGTGCTGGCTGTGCGGGGGGAGCACTGACAGTGCTGGCAGTGTGGGGGGAGCCCTGACAGTGCCGGCTGTGTGCTGGGAGCACTGACAGTGCTGGCTGTATGGGGGGAGCACAGACAGTGCTGGCGGTGTGGTGGGAGCACTGACAGTGCTGGCGGTGTGGTGGGAGCACTGACAGTGCTGGCTGTGTGGGGGAGCACTGACAGTGCTGGCTGTGCGGGGGAGCACTGACAGTGCTGGCTGTGTGGGGGGGAACACTGACAGTGCTGGCTGTGTGGGGGGGAACACTGACAGTGCTGGCTGTGTGGGGGGAGCACTGACAGTGCTGGGTGTGTGGTGAGCACTGACAGTGCTGGCTGTGTGGGGGAGCACTGACAGTGCTGGCTGTGCGGGGGAGCACTGACAGTGCTGGCTGTGTGGGGGGGAACACTGACAGTGCTGGCTGTGTGGTGGGAGCATTGACAGTGCTGGCTGTGTGTGGTGGAAGCACTGACAGTGCTAGCTGTCTGGGGGAGCACAGACAGTGCTGGCTGTGTGGTGGGAGCACTGACAGTGCTGTCTGTGGGGGAGCACTGACAGTGCTGGCTGTGTGGGGGAGCACTGACAGTGCTGGCTGTGTGGTGGGAGCATTGACAGTGCTGGCTGTGTGGGGGAGCACTGACAGTGCTGGCTGTATGGGGGGAGCACTGACAGTGCTGGCTGTGTGGGGGGTCACTGACAGTGCTGGCTGTGTGGGGGAGCACTGACAGTGCTGGCTGTTTGGTGGGAGCACTGACAGTGCTGGCTGTGTGGGGAGCACTGACAGTGCTGGCTGTGTGCGGGGAGCACTGACAGTTCTGGCTGTGTGTGGGAGCACTGACAGTGCTGGCTGTTTGGTGGGAGCACTGACAGTGCTGGCTGTGTGCGGGGAGCACTGACAGTTCTGGCTGTGTGTGGGAGCACTGACAGTGCTGGCTGTGTGGGGGAGCACTGACAGTGCTGGCTGTGTGGGGGAGCACTGACAGTGCTGTCTGTGTGGGGGGAGCACTGACAGTGCTGGCTGTTTGGTGGGAGCACTGACAGTGCTGGCTGTGTGGGGGAGCACTGACAGTGCTGGCTGTGTGGGGGAGCACTGACAGTGCTGTCTGTGTGGGGGGAGCACTGACAGTGCTGGCAGTGTGGGGGGAGCACTGACAGTGCTGGCTGTGTGCTGGGAGCACTGACAGTGCTGGCTGTGCGGGGGGGCACTGACAGTGCTGGCTGTGCGGGGAGCACTGACAGTGCTGGCTGTATGGGGGGAGCACAGACAGTGCTGGCTGTGTGGGGGAGCACTGACAGTGCTGGCTGTGTGGTGGGAGCACTGACAGTGCTGGCTGTGTGGGGGAGCACAGACAGTGCTGGCGGTGTGGTGGGAGCACTGACAGTGCTGGCGGTGTGGTGGGAGCACTGACAGTGCTGGCGGTGTGGTGGGAGCACTGACAGTGCTGGCGGTGTGGTGGGAGCACTGAGAGTGCTGGCTGTGTGGGGGGAGCACTGACAGTGCTGGCTGTGCGGGGGAGCACTGACAGTGCTGGCTGTGTGGGGGGGAACACTGACAGTGCTGGCTGTGTGGGGGGAGCACTGACAGTGCTGGCTGTGTGGGGGGAGCACTGACAGTGCTGGCTATGTGGGGGGGGGGGGCACTGACAGTGCTGGCTGTGTGGGTGAGCACTGACAGTGCTGGCTGTGTGGGGGAGCACTGACAGTGCTGGCTGTGTGGTGGGAGCACTGAGAGTGCTGGCTGTGTGGGGGAGCACTGACAGTGCTGGCTGTGTGGGGGAGCACTGACAGTGCTGGCTGTGTGGGGGGAGCACTGACAGTGCTGGCTGTGTGGGGAGCACTGACACTGCTGGCTGTGTGGTGGGAGCACTGACGGTGCTGGCTGTGTGGGGGGAGCACAGACAGTGCTGGCTGTGTGGGGGGAGCACTGACAGTTCTGGCTGTGTGTGGGAGCACTGACAGTGCTGGCTGTTTGGTGGGAGCACTGACAGTGCTGGCTGTGTGGGGGAGCACTGACAGTGCTGTCTGTGTGGGGGGAGCACTGACAGTGTTGGCAGTGTGGGGGGAGCACTGACAGTGCTGGCTGTGTGCTGGGAGCACTGACAGTGCTGGCTGTGCGGGGAGCACTGACAGTGCTGGCTGTATGGGGGGAGCACAGACAGTGCTGGCGGTGTGGTGGGAGCACTGACAGTGCTGGCGGTGTGGTGGGAGCACTGACAGTGCTGGCTGTGTGGGGGAGCACTGACAGTGCTGGCTGTGCGTTGGGAGCACGGACAGTGCTGTCTGTGTGGGGGGAGCACTGACAGTGCTGGGTGTGTGGTGAGCACTGACAGTGCTGGCTGTGTGGGGGAGCACTGACAGTGCTGGCTGTGCGGGGGAGCACTGACATTGCTGGCTGTGTGGGGGAGCACTGACAGTGCTGGCTGTGTGGGGGGAGCACTGACAGTGCTGGCTGTGTGTTGTGAGCACTGACAGTGCTGGCTGTGTGCTGGGAGCACTGACAGTGCTGGCTGTGTGGGGGGGAACACTGACAGTGCTGGCTGTGTGGGGGGAGCACTGACAGTGCTGGCTGTGTGGGGGGAGCACTGACAGTGCTGGCTATGTGGGGGGGGGCACTGACAGTGCTGGCTGTGTGGGTGAGCACTGACAGTGCTGGCTGTGTGGGGGAGCACTGACAGTGCTGGCTGTGTGGTGGGAGCACTGAGAGTGCTGGCTGTGTGGGGGAGCACTGACAGTGCTGGCTGTGTGGGGGAGCACTGACAGTGCTGGCTGTGTGGGGGAGCACTGACAGTGCTGGCTGTGTGGGGAGCACTGACACTGCTGGCTGTGTGGTGGGAGCACTGACAGTGCTGGCTGTGTGGGGGGAGCACAGACAGTGCTGGCTGTGTGGGGGGAGCACTGACAGTGCTGGCTGTGTGGTGGGAGCACTGACAGTGCTGGCTTTGTGGGGGAGCACTGACAGTGCTGGCTGTGTGGGGGAGCACTGACAGTGCTGGCTGTGTGGGGAGCACTGACAGTGCTGGCTGTGTGGGGGAGCACTGACAGTGCTGGCTGTGTGGTGGGAGCACTGACAGTGCTGGCTGTGTGGGGGAGCACTGACAGTGCTGGCTGTGTGGTGGGAACACTGACAGTGCTGGCTGTGTGGTGGGAGCACTGACAGTGCTGGCTGTGTGGGGGGAGCACTGACAGTGCTGGCTGTGTGGGGGGAGCACTGACAGTGCTGGCTGTGTGGTGGGAGCACTGACAGTGCTGGCTGTGTGGTGGGAGCACTGACAGTGCTGGCTGTGTGGGGGGAGCACTGACAGTGCTGGCTGTGTGGGGGGAGCACTGACAGTTCTGGCTGTGTGTGGGAGCACTGACAGTGCTGGCTGTTTGGTGGGAGCACTGACAGTGCTGGCTGTGTGGGGGAGCACTGACAGTGCTGTCTGTGTGGGGGGAGCACTGACAGTGTTGGCAGTGTGGGGGGAGCACTGACAGTGCTGGCTGTGTGCTGGGAGCACTGACAGTGCTGGCTGTGCGGGGAGCACTGACAGTGCTGGCTGTATGGGGGGAGCACAGACAGTGCTGGCGGTGTGGTGGGAGCACTGACAGTGCTGGCGGTGTGGTGGGAGCACTGACAGTGCTGGCTGTGTGGGGGAGCACTGACAGTGCTGGCTGTGCGTTGGGAGCACGGACAGTGCTGTCTGTGTGGGGGGAGCACTGACAGTGCTGGGTGTGTGGTGAGCACTGACAGTGCTGGCTGTGTGGGGGAGCACTGACAGTGCTGGCTGTGCGGGGGAGCACTGACATTGCTGGCTGTGTGGGGGGAGCACTGACAGTGCTGGCTGTGTGGGGGGAGCACTGACAGTGCTGGCTGTGTGTTGTGAGCACTGACAGTGCTGGCTGTGTGCTGGGAGCACTGACAGTGCTGGCTGTGTGGGGGGGAACACTGACAGTGCTGGCTGTGTGGGGGGAGCACTGACAGTGCTGGCTGTGTGGGGGGAGCACTGACAGTGCTGGCTATGTGGGGGGGGGCACTGACAGTGCTGGCTGTGTGGGTGAGCACTGACAGTGCTGGCTGTGTGGGGGAGCACTGACAGTGCTGGCTGTGTGGTGGGAGCACTGAGAGTGCTGGCTGTGTGGGGGAGCACTGACAGTGCTGGCTGTGTGGGGGAGCACTGACAGTGCTGGCTGTGTGGGGGGAGCACTGACAGTGCTGGCTGTGTGGGGAGCACTGACACTGCTGGCTGTGTGGTGGGAGCACTGACAGTGCTGGCTGTGTGGGGGGAGCACAGACAGTGCTGGCTGTGTGGGGGGAGCACTGACAGTGCTGGCTGTGTGGTGGGAGCACTGACAGTGCTGGCTTTGTGGGGGAGCACTGACAGTGCTGGCTGTGTGGGGGAGCACTGACAGTGCTGGCTGTGTGGGGAGCACTGACAGTGCTGGCTGTGTGGGGGAGCACTGACAGTGCTGGCTGTGTGGTGGGAGCACTGACAGTGCTGGCTGTGTGGGGGAGCACTGACAGTGCTGGCTGTGTGGTGGGAACACTGACAGTGCTGGCTGTGTGGTGGGAGCACTGACAGTGCTGGCTGTGTGGGGGGAGCACTGACAGTGCTGGCTGTGTGGGGGGAGCACTGACAGTGCTGGCTGTGTGGTGGGAGCACTGACAGTGCTGGCTGTGTGGTGGGAGCACTGACAGTGCTGGCTGTGTGGGGGGAGCACTGACAGTGCTGGCTGTGTGGGGGGAGCACTGACAGTGCTGGCTGTGTGGAGGGAGCACTGACAGTGCTGGCTGTGTGGGGTGAGCACTGACAGTGCTGGCTGTGTGTGAGGAGCACTGACAGGGCTGGCTGTGTGGGGGGAGCACTGACAGTGCTGGCTGTGTGGGGGAGCACTGACAGTGCTGGCTGTGTGGGGGAGCACTGACAGTGCTGGCTGTGTGGGGGAAGCACTGACAGTGCTGGCTGTGTGGTGGGAGCACTGACAGTGCTGGCTGTGTGGTGGGAGCACTGACAGTGCTGTCTGTGGGGAGCACTGACAGTGCTGGCTGTTTGGGGGAGCACTGACAGTGCTGGCTGTGTGGTGGGAGCACTGACAGTGCTGGCTGTGTGGTGGGAGCACTGACAGTGCTGGCTGTGTGGTGGGAGCACTGACAGTGCTGTCTGTGGGGGAGCACTGACAGTGCTGGCTGTGTGGGGGAACACTGACAGTGCTGGCTGTGTGGTGGGAGCATTGACAGTGCTGGCTGTGTGGGGGAGCACTGACAGTGCTGGCTGTGTGGGGGGAGCACTGACAGTGCTGGCTGTGTGGGGGGTCACTGACAGTGCTGGCTGTGTGGGAGAGCACTGACAGTGCTGGCTGTGTGGGGGGAGCACTGACAGTGCTGGCTGTGTGGGGGGTCACTGACAGTGCTGGCTGTGTGGGGGAGCACTGACAGTGCTGGCTGTGTGGGGAGCACTGACAGTGCTGGCTGTGTGCGGGGAGCACTGACAGTGCTGGCTGTGTGCTGGGAGCACTGACAGTTCTGGCTGTGCGGGGAGCACTGACAGTGCTGGCTGTGTGGTGGGAACACTGACAGTGCTGGCTGTGTGGTGGGAGCACTGACAGTGCTGGCTGTGTGGGGGGAGCACTGACAGTGCTGGCTGTGTGGGGGGAGCACTGACAGTGCTGGCTGTGTGGTGGGAGCACTGACAGTGCTGGCTGTGTGGTGGGAGCACTGACAGTGCTGGCTGTGTGGGGGGAGCACTGACAGTGCTGGCTGTGTGGGGGGAGCACTGACAGTTCTGGCTGTGTGTGGGAGCACTGACAGTGCTGGCTGTTTGGTGGGAGCACTGACAGTGCTGGCTGTGTGGGGGAGCACTGACAGTGCTGTCTGTGTGGGGGGAGCACTGACAGTGTTGGCAGTGTGGGGGGAGCACTGACAGTGCTGGCTGTGTGCTGGGAGCACTGACAGTGCTGGCTGTGCGGGGAGCACTGACAGTGCTGGCTGTATGGGGGGAGCACAGACAGTGCTGGCGGTGTGGTGGGAGCACTGACAGTGCTGGCGGTGTGGTGGGAGCACTGACAGTGCTGGCTGTGTGGGGGAGCACTGACAGTGCTGGCTGTGCGTTGGGAGCACGGACAGTGCTGTCTGTGTGGGGGGAGCACTGACAGTGCTGGGTGTGTGGTGAGCACTGACAGTGCTGGCTGTGTGGGGGAGCACTGACAGTGCTGGCTGTGCGGGGGAGCACTGACATTGCTGGCTGTGTGGGGGGAGCACTGACAGTGCTGGCTGTGTGGGGGGAGCACTGACAGTGCTGGCTGTGTGTTGGGAGCACTGACAGTGCTGGCTGTGTGGGGGGGAACACTGACAGTGCTGGCTGTGTGGGGGGAGCACTGACAGTGCTGGCTGTGTGGGGGGAGCACTGACAGTGCTGGCTATGTGGGGGGGGGCACTGACAGTGCTGGCTGTGTGGGTGAGCACTGACAGTGCTGGCTGTGTGGGGGAGCACTGACAGTGCTGGCTGTGTGGTGGGAGCACTGAGAGTGCTGGCTGTGTGGGGGAGCACTGACAGTGCTGGCTGTGTGGGGGAGCACTGACAGTGCTGGCTGTGTGGGGGGAGCACTGACAGTGCTGGCTGTGTGGGGAGCACTGACACTGCTGGCTGTGTGGTGGGAGCACTGACAGTGCTGGCTGTGTGGGGGGAGCACAGACAGTGCTGGCTGTGTCTGGGGAGCACTGACAGTGCTGGCTGTGTGGTGGGAGCACTGACAGTGCTGGCTTTGTGGGGGAGCACTGACAGTGCTGGCTGTGTGGGGGAGCACTGACAGTGCTGGCTGTGTGGGGAGCACTGACAGTGCTGGCTGTGTGGGGGAGCACTGACAGTGCTGGCTGTGTGGTGGGAGCACTGACAGTGCTGGCTGTGTGGGGGAGCACTGACAGTGCTGGCTGTGTGGTGGGAACACTGACAGTGCTGGCTGTGTGGTGGGAGCACTGACAGTGCTGGCTGTGTGGGGGGAGCACTGACAGTGCTGGCTGTGTGGGGGGAGCACTGACAGTGCTGGCTGTGTGGTGGGAGCACTGACAGTGCTGGCTGTGTGGTGGGAGCACTGACAGTGCTGGCTGTGTGGGGGGAGCACTGACAGTGCTGGCTGTGTGGGGGAGCACTGACAGTGCTGGCTGTGTGGGGGGAGCACTGACAGTGCTGGCTGTGTGGAGGGAGCACTGACAGTGCTGGCTGTGTGGGGTGAGCACTGACAGTGCTGGCTGTGTGTGAGGAGCACTGACAGGGCTGGCTGTGTCGGGGGAGCACTGGCAGTGCTGGCTGTGTGGGGGAGCACTGACAGTGCTGGCTGTGTGGGGGAGCACTGACAGTGCTGGCTGTGTGGGGGAAGCACTGACAGTGCTGGCTGAGTGGTGGGAGCACTGACAGTGCTGGCTGTGTGGTGGGAGCACTGACAGTGCTGTCTGTGGGGAGCACTGACAGTGCTGGCTGTTTGGGGGATCACTGACAGTGCTGGCTGTGTGGTGGGAGCACTGACAGTGCTGGCTGTGTGGTGGGAGCACTGACAGTGCTGGCTGTGTGGTGGGAGCACTGACAGTGCTGTCTGTGGGGGAGCACTGACAGTGCTGGCTGTGTGGGGGAACACTGACAGTGCTGGCTGTGTGGTGGGAGCATTGACAGTGCTGGCTGTGTGGGGGAGCACTGACAGTGCTGGCTGTGTGGGGGGAGCACTGACAGTGCTGGCTGTGTGGGGGGTCACTGACAGTGCTGGCTGTGTGGGAGAGCACTGACAGTGCTGGCTGTGTGGGGGGAGCACTGACAGTGCTGGCTGTGTGGGGGGTCACTGACAGTGCTGGCTGTGTGGGGGAGCACTGACAGTGCTGGCTGTGTGGGGAGCACTGACAGTGCTGGCTGTGTGCGGGGAGCACTGACAGTGCTGGCTGTGTGCTGGGAGCACTGACAGTTCTGGCTGTGCGGGGAGCACTGACAGTGCTGACTGTGTGGGGGGAGCACAGACAGTGCTGGCGGTGTGGTGGGAGCACTGACAGTGCTGGCGGTGTGGTGGGAGCACTGACAGTGCTGGCTGTGTGGGGGAGCACTGACAGTGCTGGCTGTGCGTTGGGAGCACTGACAGTGCTGGCTGTGTGGTGAGCACTGACAGTGCTGGCTATGTGGGGGAGCACTGACAGTGCTGTCTGTGTGCGGGGGAGCACTGACAGTGCTGGCTGTGTGGGGGAGCACTGACAGTGCTGGCTGTGTGGGGGGAGCACTGACAGTGCTGGCTGTGTGGGGGGAGCACAGACAATGCTGGCGGTGTGGTGGGAGCACTGACAGTGCTGGCGGTGTGGTGGGAGCACTGACAGTGCTGGCTGTGTGGTGGAGCACTGACAGTGCTGGCTGTGCGTTGGGAGCACTGACAGTGCTGGCTGTGTGGTGAGCACTGACAGTGCTGTCTGTGTGCGGGGGAGCACTGACAGTGCTGGCTGTGTGGGGGAGCACTGACAGTGCTGGCTGTGTGGTGGGAGCACTGAGAGTGCTGGCTGTGTGGGGGAGCACTGACAGTGCTGGCTGTGTGGGAGAGCACTGACAGTGCTGGCTGTGTGGGGGAGCACTGACAGTGCTGGCTGTGTGGGGAGCACTGACACTGCTGGCTGTGTGGTGGGAGCACTGACAGTGCTGGCTGTGTGGGGGGAGCACAGACAGTGCTGGCTGTGTGGGGGGAGCACTGACAGTGCTGGCTGTGAGGTGGGAGCACTGACAGTGCTGGCTTTGTGGGGGAGCACTGACAGTGCTGGCTGTGTGTGGGAGCACTGACAGTGCTGGCTGTGTGCTGGGAGCACTGACAGTGCTGGCTGTGTGGGGAGCACTGACAGTGCTGGCTGTGTGGGGGGAGCACTGACAGTGCTGGCTGTGTGGGGGGAGCACTGACAGTGCTGGCTGTGTGGTGGGAGCACTGACAGTGCTGGCTGTGTGGTGGGAGCACTGACAGTGCTGCCTGTGTGGGGGAGCACTGACAGTGCTGGCTGTGTGGGGGGAGCACTGACAGTGCTGGCTGTGTGGTGGGAGCACTGACAGTGCTGGCTGTGTGGTGGGAGCACTGACAGTGCTGGCTGTGTGGGGGGAGCACTGACAGTGCTGGCTGTGTGGGGGGAGCACTGACAGTGCTGGCTGTGTGGGGGGAGCACTGACAGTGCTGGCTGTGTGGAGGGAGCACTGACAGTGCTGGCTGTGTGGGGTGAGCACTGACAGTGCTGGCTGTGTGTGGGGAGCACTGACAGGGCTGGCTGTGTGGGGGGAGCACTGACAGTGCTGGCTGTGTGGGGGAGCACTGACAGTGCTGGCTGTGTGGGGGAGCACTGACAGTGCTGGCTGTGTGGGGGAAGCACTGACAGTGCTGGCTGTGTGGTGGGAGCACTGACAGTGCTGGCTGTGTGGTGGGAGCACTGACAGTGCTGTCTGTGGGGGAGCACTGACAGTGCTGGCTGTGTGGGGGAGCACTGACAGTGCTGGCTGTGTGGTGGGAGCACTGACAGTGCTGGCTGTGTGGTGGGAGCACTGACAGTGCTGGCTGTGTGGTGGGAGCACTGACAGTGCTGTCTGTGGGGGAGCACAGACAGTGCTGGCTGTGTGGGGAGCACTGACAGTGCTGGCTGTGTGGTGGGAGCATTGACAGTGCTGGCTGTGTGTGGTGGAAGCACTGACAGTGCTAGCTGTCTGGGGGAGCACTGACAGTGCTGGCTGTGTGGTGGGAGCATTGACAGTGCTGGCTGTGTGGGGGGTCACTGACAGTGCTGGCTGTGTGGGAGAGCACTGACAGTGCTGGCTGTGTGGGGAGCACTGACAGTGCTGGCTGTGTGGGGGGAGCACTGACAGTGCTGGCTGTGTGGTGGGAGCACTGACAGTGCTGGCTGTGTGGGGTGAGCACTGACAGTGCTGGCTGTGTGGGGATCACTGACAGTGCTGGCTGTGTGGGGGAGCACTGACAGTGCTGGCTGTTTGGTGGGCGCACTGACAGTGCTGGCTGTGTGTGGGATTACTGACAGTGCTGGCTGTATGGGGGAGCACTGACAGTGCTGGCTGTGTGGGGGGAGCACTGACAGTGCTGGCTGTGTGGGGGAGCACTGACAGTGCTGGCTGTGTGGGGGGAGCACTGACAGTGCTGGCTGTGTGGGGGAGCACTGACAGTGCTGGCTGTGTGGGGAGCACTGACAGTGCTGGCGGTGTGGTGGGAGCACTGACAGTGCTGGCTGTGTGGGGGAGCACTGACAGTGCTGGCTGTGCGTTGGGAGCACGGACAGTGCTGGCTGTGTGGGGAGCACTGACAGTGCTGTCTGTGTGGGGGAGCACTGACAGTGCTGGCTGTGCGGGGGAGCACTGACAGTGCTGGCTGTGTGGGGGGGAGCACTGACAGTGCTGGCTGTGTGGGGGAGCACTGACAGTGTTGGCTGTGTGGGGGGAGCACTGACAGTGCTGGCTCTGTGGGGGGAGCACTGACAGTGCCGGCTGTGTGGGGGGAGCACTGACAGTGCTGGCTGTGTGGGGGAGCACTGACAGTGCTGGCTGTGTGGGGGAGCTCTGACAGTGCTGGCTGTGCGGTGGGAGCACTGACAGTTCTGGCTGTGTGGGGGGGGGGGGGGGGGCACTGACAGTGCTGGCTGTGTGGGGGTGCACTGACAGTGCTGGCTGTGTGGTGGGAGCACTGACAGTGCTGGCTGTGTGGGGGGGAGCACTGACAGTGCTGGCTGTGTGGGGGAAGCACTGACACTGCTGGCTGTGCGGTGGGAGCACTGACAGTGCTGGCTGTGTGGGGGTGCACTGACAGTGCTGGCTGTGTGGTGGGAGCACTGACAGTGCTGTCTGTGTGGGTGGAGCACTGACAGTGCTGGCTGTGTGGTGGGAGCACTGACAATGCTGGCTGTGTGGGGAGCACTGACAGTGCTGGCTGTGTGGTGGGAGCACTGAGAGTGCTGGCTGTGTGGGGAGCACTGACAGTGCTGGCTGTGTGGTGGGAGCACTGACAGTGCTGGCTGTGTGGAGGGAGCACTGACAGTGCTGGCTGTGTGGGGGAGCACTGACAGTGATGGCTGTGTGGGTGGAGCACAGGCAGTGCTGGCTGTGGGATGGCTCTGAACTGACATAAACTGTCCATTGTGAACTGACATAAAATGGCCACCGTGAACTGACATAAAATGGCTGCCGTGAACTGATATAAAATGGCCACCGTGAACTGACATAACATGGCCACCGTGAACTGACATAAAATGGCCATTGCGAGCTGACATAAAATGCCCCCCTTCAACCAATATAAAATGACCACCGTGAACTGACATAAAATGGCTGCCATGAACTGACATAAAATGGCTGCCATGAACTGACATAAAATAGTCACCGTGAATGGACATAAAATGGCTGCCATGAGCGAACATAAAATAGCCACCGTGACCTGACATAAAATAGCCGCCGTCAACTGACATGCAATGGCCACCGTGAACTGACATAAAATGGCCATTGCGAGCTGACATAAAACGGCCCCCTTCAACCGACATAAAATGACCTCCGTGAACTGACTTAAAATGGCCAACGTGTACTTACATAAAATGGCCCCTTCGACTGAAGAAAATGGTCCCCGTGAACTGACATAAAATGTCTACCGTGAACTGAGATAAAATGGCCACCATGAACTGACATAAAATGGCCCCCGTGAACTGACATAAAATGGCCACCGTGAACAGACATGAAATGGCCCCCGTGAACGGACATGAACAGGCCACCGCAACTGAGATAAAATGGCCATTGCAAACTGACATAAAATGGCTACCGTGAACTGAGATAAAATGGCCACCATGAACTGACATAAAATGGCCCCTGTGAACTGACATAAAATGGCCACCTTGAACTGACATAAAATGTCCACTGTGAACTGACATACAATGGCCACCGTGAACTGACATAAAATGACCATTGTGAACAGACATAAAATGGCCAGCGTGTACTGACATAAAATGGACCCCGTGAACTGACATAAAATGGCATTGTGAACAGATATACAATGGCCACCGTGAACTGACATAAAATGGCCATTGTGAACTGACATAAAATGGCCACCGTGAACAGACATAAAATGGCCCCCGTGAACGGACATGAACAGGCCACCGCAACTGAGATAAAATTACCATTGCAAACTGACATAAAATGGCTACCGTGAACTGAGATAAAATGGCCACCATGAACTGACATAAAATGGCCCCTGTGAACTGACATAAAATGGCCACCTTGAACTGACATAAAATGTCCACTGTGAACTGACATACAATGGCCACCGTGAACTGACATAAAATGACCATTGTGAACAGACATAAAATGGCCACCGTGTACTGACATAAAATGGACCCCGTGAACTGACATAAAATGGCATTGTGAACAGATATACAATGGCCACCGTGAACTGACATAAAATGGCCATTGTGAACTGACATAAAATGGCCATTGTGAACTGACATAAAATGGCCATTGCGACCTGACATAAAAAGGCCCCCGTGAACTGACATAAACTGTCCATTCTGAACTGACATACAATGGCCCCCTTGATCTGACATAAAATGGCCATTGTGAACTGACATAAAATGGCCATTGTGAACTGAAATAAAATGGCCACTGTGAACTGATATACAATGGCCGCCGTGAACTGACATAAAATGGCCATTGCGACCTGACATAAAAAGGCACCCGTGAACTGACATAAAATGGTCACTTTGAACTGAGATAAAATGGCCACAGTGAACTGAAATAAAATGGCCATTGTGAACTGACATACAATAGCCACCATGAACTGACATAAAATGGCCCCCGTGAACTGACATAAAATGGCCACCGTGAACTGACTTAAAATGGCCCCCGTGAACCGACATGAACTGGCCACCGCAACTGAGATAAAATGGCCATTGCAAACTGACATAAAATGGCCATTGTGAACTGACATACAATGGCCACCGTGAACTGAGATAAAATGGCCATTGCAAACTGACATAAAATGGCCATTGTGAACTGACATAAAATGGCCACCGTGGACTGACAGAAAATGGTCATTGTGAACTGACATAAAATGGCCATTGTGAACTGACATACAGTGGCCACCGTGAACTGACATAAAATGGCTGCCGTGAACTGACATACAATGGCCGCCATGAGCTAACATAATATAGCCACCGTGACCTGACCTAAAATGGCCGCCATGAACTGACATACAATGGCCACCGTGAACTGACATAAAATGGCCATTGCGAGCTGACATAAAATGGCCCCGTCAACTGACATAAAATGACCACCGTGAACTGACATAAAATGGCCACCGTGTACTGACATAAAATGGCCCCCATCGACTGAATAAAATGGCCACCGTGAACTGACATAAAATGGGCACCATGAACTGACATAAAATGGCCTCCGTGAACTGACATAAAATGGCCCCCGTGAACCGACATGAACTGGCCACTGCAACTGAGATAAAATGGCCATTGCATACTGACATAAAATGGCCATTGTGAACTGACATGCAATGGCGATTGTAAACTGACATACAATGGCCATTGTGAACTGACATGCAATGGCCACCGTGAACTGACATAAAATTGCCCCCGTGAACCGACATGTACTGGCCTCCGCAACTGAGATAAAATGGCCATTGCAAACTGACATAAAATGGCCATTGTAAACTGACATACAATGGCCACCGTGAACTGACACAAAATAGCGATTGTGAACTGACATACAATGGCCATTGTGAACTGACATACAATGGCCACCATGAACTGACATAAAATGGCCCCCGTGAACTGACATAAAATGGTCCCCGTGAACCGACATATACTGGCCACCGCAACTGAGATAAAATGGCCATTGCAAACTGACATAAAATGGCCATTGTGAACTGACATAAAATGGCCACCGTGAACTGACAGAAAATGGTCATTGTGAACTGACATAAAATGGCCATTGTGAACTGACATACAGTGGCCACCGTGAACTGACATAAAATGGCTGCCGTGAACTGACATACAATGGCCGCCATGAGCTAACATAAAATAGCCACCGTGACCTGACATAAAACGGCCGCCATGAACTGACATACAATGGCCCCCATCGGCTGAATAAAATGGCCACCGCGAACTGACATAAAATGGGCACCATGAACTGACATAAAATGGCCATCGTGAACTGACATAAAATGGCCCCCGTGAACCGACATGAACTGGCCACTGCAACTGAGATAAAATGGCCATTGCATACTGACATAAAATGGCCATTGAGAACTGACATGCAATGGCGATTGTAAACTGACATGCAATGGCCATTGTGAACTGACATGCAATGGCCATTGTGAACTGACATACAATGGCCACCCTGAACTGACATAAAATGGCCCCCGTGAACTGACATAAAATGGCCACCGTAAACTGACATAAAATGGCCCCCGTGAACCGACATATACTGGCCACTGCAACTGAGATAAAATGGCCATTGCAAATTGACGTAAAATGGCCATAGTGAACTGACATACAATGGCCACCGTGAACTGACATAAAATGGCCATTGTGAACTGACATAAAATAGCCATTGTGAACTGACATAAAATGGCCATTGTGAACTGACATAAAATGGCCACTGTGAACTGACATAAAATGGCCAATGTGAACTGACATACAATGGCCACCGTGAACTGACATAAAATGGCCATTATGAACTGACATATAGTGGCCACCGTGAACTGACATAAAATGGCTGCCGTGAACTGACATTCAATGGCCCCCGTGAACTGACATAAAATGGCCATTGCGACCTGACCTAAAAAGGCCCCCGTGAACTGATATAAAATGTCCATCGTGAACTGACATAAAATTGCACGGTGAACTGACATAAAATGGCAGCCATGAGCTAACATAAAATAGCCACCGTGACCTGACATAAAATTGCCGCCATGAACCGACATAAAATGACCACCGTGAACTGACATAAAATGGCCACCGTGTACTGACATAAATGGCCCCCATTGACTGAATAAAATGGCCTCCTTGAACTGACATAAAATGACCACCGTGAACTGACATAAAATGGCCTCCGTGAACCGACATGAACTGGCCACCGCAACTGAGATAAAATGGCCATTGCAAACTGACATAAACTGGCCATTGTGAACTGACATACAATGGCCATTGTGAACTGACATGCAATGGACACCGTGAACTGACACAAAATGGCCACCGTCAACTGATAAAAAATGGCCATTGCAAACTGACATAAAATGGCCATTGTGAACTGACATAAAATGGCCATTGTGAACTGACTCACAATGGCCACCGTGAACTGACATAAAATGGCCATTGTGAACTGACATAAAATGGCCATTGTGAACTGTCTTAAAATGGACCCCGTGAACTGACATAAAATGGCAACTGTGAACTGACATAAAATGGCCACCGTCAACTGAAGAAAAATGGCCATTGCAAACTGACATAAAATGGCCATTGTGAACTGACATACAATGGCCATTGTGAACTGACATACAATGGCCACCATAAACTGACATAAAATGGCCATTGTGAACTGACATAAAATGGCCATTGCGACCTGACATAAAAAGGCCCCCGTGAACAGACATAAAATGGCCACTTTGAACTGAGATAAAATGGCCATTGCAAACTGACATAAAATGGCCACTGTGAACGGACATACAATGGCCATTGCAAACTGACATAAAATGGCCACTGTGAACGGACATACAATGGCCACCGAGAACTGACATATAATGGCCATTGCAAATTGACATAAAATGGCCATTGTGAACTGACATACAATGGCCACCGTGAACTGACATAAAATGGCCATTGCGAGCAGACATAAAAAGGCCCCCGTCAACCGACATAAAATGACCACCGTGAACTGACATAAAATGGCCACCGTGTACTGACATAAAATGGCACCAATCGACTGAATAAAATGGCCCCCGTGAACTGACATAAAATGGCCACTGTGAACTGAGATAAAATGGCCACCGTGAACTGACATAAAATGGCCATTGTGAACTGACATACAATAGCCACCATGAACTGACATAAATGGCCCCGTGAACTGACATAAAATGGCCCCCGTGAACCGACATGAACTGGCCACCGCAACTGAGATAAAATGGCCATTGCAAACTGACATAAAATGGCCATTGTGAACTGACATGCAATGGCCATTGTAAACTGACATAAAATGGCCATTGTGAACTGACATAAAATGGCCACCGTGAACTGACACAAAATGGCCATTGCAAACTGAGAAAAAATGGCCATTGTGAACTGACATACAATGGCCATTGTGAACTGACATACAATGGCCACAATGAACTGACATAAAATGGCCACCGTGAACTGACATAAAATGGCCCCCGTGAACCGACATGAACTGGCCACCGCAACTGAGATAAAATGGCCATTGCAAACTGACATAAAATGGCCATTGTGAACTGACATGCAATGGCCATTGTAAACTGACATAAAATGGCCATTGTGAACTGACATAAAATGGCCACCGTGAACTGACACAAAATGGCCATTGCAAACTGAGAAAAAATGGCCATTGTGAACTGACATACAATGGCCATTGTGAACTGACATACAATGGCCACAATGAACTGACATAAAATGGCCACCGTGAACTGACATAAAATGGCCCCCGTGAACCGACATGAACTGGCCACCGCAACTGAGATAAAATGGCCATTGCAAACTGACATAAAATGGCCATTGTGAACTGACATGCAATGGCCACCGTGTACTGACACAAAATGGCCACCGTCAACTGAGAAAAAATGGCCATTGCAAACTGACATAAAATGGCCATTGTGAACTGACACACAATGGCCATTGTGAACTGACATACAATGGCCACCATGAACAGACATAAAATGGCCACCGTGAACTGACAGAAAATGGCCCCCGTGAACCGACATGAACTGGCCACCGCAACTGAGATAAAATGGCCATTGCAAACTGACATAAAATGGCCATTGTGAACTGACATGCAATGGCCATTGTAAACTGACATACAATGGCCACCGTGAACTGACACAAAATGGCCACCGTCAACTGAGAAAAAATGGCCATTGCAAACTGACATAAAATGGGCATTGTGAACTGACATACAATGGCCATTGTGAACTGACATTCAATGGCCACCATGAACTGACATAAAATGGCCCCCATGAACTGACATAAATGGCCACCATGAACTGACATAAAATGGCCCCCGTGAACCGACCTGAACTGGCCACCGCAACTGAGATAAAATGGCCATTGCAAACTGACATGAAATGGCCA
Organism: Scyliorhinus torazame; assembly: GCF_047496885.1. Lineage (NCBI taxonomy): Eukaryota > Metazoa > Chordata > Chondrichthyes > Carcharhiniformes > Scyliorhinidae > Scyliorhinus > Scyliorhinus torazame. The sequence goes on from NW_027307823.1 coordinate 628,500, forward strand.
TTGTGAACTGACAAAAAATGGCCATTGCAAATTGACATAAAATGGCCAATGTGAACTGACATACAATGGCCACCGTGAACTGACATAAAATGGCCCCCGTGAACTGACAGAAAATGGCCCCCGTGAACCGACATGAACTGGCCACCGCAACTGAGATAAAATGGCCATTGCAAACTGACATAAAATGGCCATTGTGAACTGACATGCAATGGCCATTGTAAACTGACATACAATGGCCACCGTGAACTGACACAAAATGGCCACCGTCAACTGAGAAAAAATGGCCATTGCAAACTGACATAAAATGGGCATTGTGAACTGACATACAATGGCCATTGTGAACTGACATACAATGGCCACCATGAACTGACATAAAATGGCCCCCATGAACTGACATAAATGGCCACCGTGAACTGACATAAAATGGCCCCCGTGAACCGACCTGAACTGGCCACCGCAACTGAGATAAAATGGCCATTGCAAACTGACATGAAATGGCCATTGTGAACTGACAAAAAATGGCCATTGCAAATTGACATAAAATGGCCAATGTGAACTGACATACAATGGCCACCGTGAACTGACATAAAATGGCCCCCGTGAACTGACATAAAATGGCCAATGTGAACTGACATAAAATGGCCATTGTGAGCTGACATAAATGGCCAATGTGAACTGACATACAATGGCTACCGTGAACTGACATAAAATGGCCATTCTGAACTGACATACATTGGCCATTGGGACCTGACATAAAATGGCCCCCGTGAACTGACATTAACTGTCCATTGTGAACTGACATAAAATGGCCATTGCGACCTGACATGAACTGTCCATTGTTAACTGACATAAAATGGCTATTGTGAACTGACATAAAATGACTCCCGTGAACCGACATAAAATGGCCACCGTGAACTGAAATACAATGGCCATTATGAACTGACATACTAATGGCTACCGCGAACTGATGTAAAATGTCCACCGTGAACTGACATAAAATGGCCCCCGTGAACTGACATAAAATGGCCGACTGCTGGTTGTGGATTTTGTTTTGGCAGAGTCCCAGAGAGAGACGGAGAGACAAAGAGACCGAGAGAGATGGAGAGGGGAGAACAGCCTCCCCCACCGAGAGAGATGGAGAAGGGGAATCCCCTCCCCCACCGAGAGAGATGGAGAAGAGCACCCCCCCCCCCACCGAGCGAGATGGAGAAGGGGTACCCACCCCCCACAAAGCGAGATGGAGAAGGGGGAACCCCCCCCCCACCGGGAGAGAGATGGAGAGGGTGGAACCCCCCCCCCCCCCCACACCGGGAGAGATGGAGAGGGTAAACCCCCCCCCCCACCGGGAGAGATGGAGAGGGGGGAAATCCCCTTCCACCGAGAGAGATGGAGAGGGTGGACCCCCTCTCCCCCGCCGAGAGAGATGGAGAGGCGGTCCCCCCCACCGAGAGAGATTGAGAGGGGGGAACCCTGCCCCCACCGAGAGAGAGGGAGAGGGGAGAACTCCCCCTCCACCGAGAGAGATGGAGAAGGGGTACCCACCCCCCACAAAGCGAGATGGAGAAGGGGGAACCCCCCCCACCGGGAGAGAGATGGAGAGGGTGGACCCCCCCCCCCCGCCGAGAGAGATGGAGAGGGGGTCCCCCTCCACCGAGAGAGATGGAGAGGGGAGAACCTTGCCCCCACTGAGAGAGATGGAGAGGGGGGACTCCCCCAAAGAGAGAGATGGAGAGGGGGGACTCCCCCACCGAGAGAGATGGAGAGGCGGGAACACCCCACCCACCAAGAGAGATGGGGAGGGGGGACCCTTCCCCCCCCCACCCACCCCCACCGAGACGGAGAGGAATACTGCAGGGGATGGGCACAATGGAAATGTGGAGCTTGTTCAAGGAACAGCTACTGCGTGTCCTTGATAAGTATGTACCTGTCAGGCAGGGAGGAAGTGGTCGAGCAAGGGAACCGTGATTTACTAAGGCAGTTGAAACACTTGTCTAGAGGAAGAAGGAAGGAGGCTTATGTAAAGATGAGACATGAAGGTTCAGTAAGGGCGCTCGAGAGTTACAAGTTAGCTAGGAAGGACCTAAAGAGGGAGCTAAGAAGAGCCAGAACGGGACATGAGAAGTCTTTGGATGGTAGGATCAAGGATAACACTAAAGCTTTCTATAGATATGTCAGGAATAAAAGAATGACTAGGGTAAGAGTAGGGCCAGTCAAGGACAGGAGTGGGAAGTTGTGCTTGGAGTCCGTGGAGATAGGAGAGGTGCTATACGAATATTTTTCATCACTATTCACACAGCAAAAAGACAATGTTGACGAGGAGAATACTGAGATTCAGGCTACTCGACTAGAAGGACTTGAGGTTCATAAGGAGGAGGTGTTAGCAATTCTGGAAAGGGTGAAAATAGACAAGTCCCCTGGGCCGGATGGGATTTATCCTAGGATTCTCTGGCAAATGTTGTCCCCTTGTTCAAGAAGGGGAGTAGAGACAACCCCGGTAAATATAGACCAGTGAGCCTTACTTCTGTTGTGGGCAAAATCTTGGAAAGGTTTTTAAGAGATAGGGTGTATAATCATCTAGAAAGGAATAATTTGATTAGACATAGTCAACACGGTTTTGTGAAGGGTAGGTTGTGCCTCACAAACCATATAGAGTTCTTTGAGAAGGTGAGAAACAGATGGATGAGGGTAAAGCAGTTGATGTGGTGTATATGGATTTCAGTAAAGCGTTTGACAAGGTTCCCCACGGTAGGCTACTGCAGAAAATACAGAAGCATGGGATTCAGGGAGATTTAGCAGTTTGGATCAGAAATTGGCTAGCTGGAAGAAGACAAAGGGTGGTGGTTGATGGGAAGTGTTCAGACCGGAGTCCAGTTACTAGTGGTGTACCACAAGGATCTGTATTGGGGCCACTGCTGTTTGTCATTTTTATAAATGACCTGGAGGAGGGTGTAGAAGGATGGGTGAGTAAATTTGCAGATGACACTAAAGTCGGTGGAGTTGTGGACAGTGCGGAAGGATGTTACAAGTTACAGAGGGACATAGATAAGCTGCAGCGCTGGGCTGAGAGGTGGCAAATGGAGTTTAATGCAGAAAAGTGTGAGGTGATTCATTTAGGAAGGAATAACAGGAAGACAGAGTACTGGGCTAATGGTAAGATTCTTGGCAGTGTGGATGAGCAGAGAGATCTCGGTGTCCATGTACATAGATCCCTGAAAGTTGCCACTCAGGTTGAGAGGGTTGTTAAGAAGGTGTACGGTGTGTTAGCTTTTATTGGTAGAGTGTCTGAATTTCGGAGCCATGAGGTCATGTTGCAGCTGTACAAAACTCTGGTGCGGCCGCATTTGGAGTATTGCGTGCAATTCTGGTCGCCGCATTATAGGAAGGATGTGGAAGCATTGGAAAGGGTGCAGAGGAGATTTACCAGAATGTTGCCTGGTTATGGAGGGAAGATCTTATGAGGAAAGGCTGAGGGACTTGAGGCTGTTTTCGTTAGAGAGAAGAAAGTTAAGAGGTGACTTAATTGAGGCATACAAGGTGATCAGAGGATTGGATAGGGTGGACAGTGAGAGCCTTTTTCCTCGGATGGTGATGTCTAGCACGAGGGGACATAGCTTTAAATTGAGGGGAGATAGATATAAGACAGATGTCAGAGGTAGGTTCTTTACTCAGAGAGTAGAAAGGGCGTGGAATGCCCTGCCTGCAACAGTAGTGGACTCGCCAACACTAAGGGCATTCAAATGGTTATTGGATAGACATATGGACGATAAGGGAATAGCGTAGATGGGCTTCAGAGTGGTTTCACAGGTCGGCGCAACATCGAGGGCCGAAGGGCCTGTACTGCGTTGTAATGTTCTATGAGAGAGATGGAGAGGGGGGAACAGCCACCTCCCCACCGAGAGTGATGGAGACGAGGGCCCCCCACCGAGAGAGATGGAGAGGGGGGACCCCCCCACCGAGAGGGATGGAGAGGGGGAACCCCCCCACCCCAATCCACTGAAAGAACACGGCTGAAACCGATGGAGGGAGAAAAGAAAGGGGGGGGTAAGGGGGTAAACAAGGAGCAGGGGGTCACACACCAGGTTGGCCAGGAAGGGCATCCCCGGGGGAGAGAGGGGAAGGGTTAGGGAAAGGGGGGTTGGGGGGGAGCTGGGGGGGGGGGGGGGGCAGACACGCCGAACTGAACGGCAACAGTTTGTAATGATAGAAACGTAAGAGAAAGCCTTTTCACTCTCTGAGAAATGTAAACTAGCCGCAATGCACAGAATTGTGGAAATGGCAATAAAAAGATTTTTTCAATAAATCCAGAGCCCAGTTCAGTTTTTCCAATTCAGGGGCAAGTTAGCGCGGCCCATCCACCTGCCCTGCACATCTTTGGGTTGTGGGGGTGAGACCCACGCAAACACGGGGAGAATGTGCAAACTCCACACGGACAGTGACCCAGAGCCGGGATTGAACAGTGGTTAGCACTGCTGCCTCACAGCTACAGGGTCCCAGGTTCGATCCCCGGCTTGGGTCACTGTCTGTGCGGAGTCTGGACGTTCTCCCCGTGTCTGCGTGGGTTTCCTCCGGGTGCTCCGGTTTCCTCCCACCGCCCAAAGACGTGCAGGTTAGGTGGGTTGGCGGTGATCAATCCAAATTGCCCACAGTATCTAAAGATGTTCAGGTTAGGTGGGGTGACAGCGACGGGGTAGGGGAGTGGGCCCAGGTATGGCGTTCTCTTCAGGGTTCACACTGTCTCTGTCATTATTGTTTACACCTACAATGCTGCCAAACTTTCTATCAAACTTTCTATCTCATTATCTTCAATCAGTACTCAACAAAGTCAAACTGAGACACACAGATACACACACACACACAGATACACGCCCACACACACACACACAGGTATACACACACACAGGCACACACACAGGCACACACACACACGCACACACAGGCATACACACACACAGGCACACACAGAGGCACACACACACACAGACACACACAGACACACAGTCACACACTGCAATGAAGTTACTGAGAAAAGTCCCTAGTCTCCAAACTCTGGCGCCTGTTCGGGTACACTGAGGGAGAATACATGATGTCCAATTCACCAAACAGCACGTCCTTCGGGACGTCAGGGGGGAAACTGGAGCACCCGGGAGAAACCCACGCGGACAAGGGGAGAACGTGCAGACTCCGCACAGACTGCGACCCAAGCCGGGATTCGAACCTGGGGCTCTGGAGCTGTGAGACCGCAGTGCTAACCACTGTGCTACCGTGTAACTTCCAGTGCCGCGTAGAGAATGCCACACATAACCCCCCCCCCCCCCCCCAAACACACACACACGTGTAAATAAACACAGATACTCAAACTCAGACAGACTGGGTCAATTCATCTTTCAAATGGAGCGAGATCCATTCTCCACCTTTAACTTGGAGAGGTGTATCTGGCCTGTGTGTGACCCAAGTCACACACTGACTCTGAACATCCTCACAGCAGCTTGGGGACAGACTTTTCTAAAGCACTTTTCATAACCTTTGTGTATCACAAACTGCTTCACAGGCAATGGAGCCCTTTTGAAATCTAGACAGGAGTAATTTAGGAAATGGACCAGCTAATTTCAGAGAGACACACAGAAACAGGATGAGATTGTGCTGTACATGTTTCAGAGCTGTCACTGAGACACACACGAGATGTACAATATCAATTATTATTCTGAAGCATGTGATTAAATCACCCTTAAGCTAAATTCCAGTGTTTCAGAGTAAAGCTTTATCTGCACTGTCCACCAAACACTCAATGCAAATACTGTCTGGGATTAAATACAGAGTCAAAATCCCTCTGTCCTGTCCAAAGAATTTTTCATTGCAGATAGTTATATTTTTTTTTTGAAAAGCAGAACTCAAATTGCACCGAATCCCAGGGTGGACTCTTGTTTATTTCAGCCCTTCACATTCAAACGTGAAGTTTAAGCTCCGATTACAGGTGTCTGCTTGTCTCTGTCTGTGTATTCAATGTTCCTGTAGCTTATTCACTTGTCTGAAGTATTTGAATAATAGGCCTTGGTTAATCAATCCTTTCTCACAGCACATGGAAGTTGTGAATCTTCAAGGCTCTCAGTCTAATGTAGTTAAAAAACAACTGCTTCCTTTGATCCTCAATCCATTTCCAAACCCTAAATAGATCTCACACATTTCCATAATGCAGGAATATCTCCATCAAAACTTCTAATCAGTTCCCCATACACTTGTTAAACTTGCCTGTGTGAAGTAAATTCCACTGACAGATTCCGAAAGCTGCACAGAGCAATGACTGGTTATTTTAAACTTTGAAACGGAACTATTTTAACTTGTGCATCAGTCCTATTAAACAGAAATGTTGTCCCTGTGGGCTGACAGTCTCTCAGCAAGATTGAAACATTGAGGGACCCCGCGTCCTGCATTTGACAACATTTGTGGCACTTCCACAATCTACGATACATTGCTGTCTGTATTGTGTGAATCCAGCTGTGAAATATCTGTCCAGTTTAAACTTCCACTGTCTCCGCCTTCTCATCATTGATAAAGATCACGGTTTGATCACCCCTCTGCCTGAGGTGGGACTGGGACCATCGAGGGCTGCAGGCCCGTCCTCCTGTCCTCCCACCCCTCTGCTTGACGTGGGAGTGGGACCATCCAGGGCTGCAGGCCCAGCCTCCTGTCCTCCCACCCCTCTGCCTGAGGTGGGACTGGGACCATCCAGGGCTGCAGGCCCAGCCTCCTGTCCTCCCACCCCTCTGCCTGAGGTGGGACTGGGACCATCCAGGGCCGCAGGCCTGGCCTCCTGTCCTCCCACCCCTCTGCCTGAGGTGGGAGTGGGACCATCCAGGACTGCAGGCCCAGCCTCCTGCCCTCCCACCCCTCTGCCTGAGGTGGGACTGGGACCATCCAGGGCTGCAGGCCCAGTCTCCTGTCCTCCCACCCCTCTGCTTGACGTGGGAGCGGGACCTTTCGGGGCTGCAGGCCCGGCCTCCTGTCCTCCCACCCCTCTGCCTGAGGTGGGAGTGGGACCGCCTGGGGCTGCAGGCCCGGCCTCCTGTCTCCCACCCCTCTGCCTGAGGTGGGAGTGTGACCATCCAGGGCTGCAGGCCCGGCCTCCTGTCCTCCCACCCCTCTGCCTGAGGTGGGACTGTGACCATCCAGGGCTGCAGGCCCAGCCTCCTGTCCTCCCACCCCTCTGCCTGAGGTGGGAGTGTGACCATCCAGGGCTGCAGGCCGAGCCTCCTGTCCTCCCACCCCTCTGCCTGAGGTGGGAGTGGGACCGCCTGGGGCTGCAGTCCCGGCCTCCTGTCCTCCCACCCCTCTGCCTGAGGTGGGAGTGGGATCATCCAGGGCTGCAGGCCCAAACTCCTGTCCTCCCACCCCTCTGCCTGAGGTGGGAGTGGGACCATCCAGGGCTGCAGGCCCAGTCTCCTGTCCTCCCACCCCTCTGCCTGAGGTGGGACTGGGACCATCCAGAGCTGCAGGCCCGGCCTCCTGTCCTCCCACCCCTCTGCCTGAGGTGGGACTGGGACCATCCAGGGCTGCAGGCCCAACCTCCTGTCCTCCCTCCCCTCTGCCTGAGATGGGAGTGGGACCATCCAGGGCTGCAGGCCCAGCCTCCTGTCCTCCCAACCCTCTGCCTGAGGTGGGACTGGTACCATCCAGGCTGCAGGCCCAGCCTCCTGTCCCCCACCCCTCTGCCTGAGGTGGGTGGGACCATCCAGGGCTGCAGGCCCAGTCTCCTTCCTCCCACCCCTCTGCCTGAGGTGGGACTGGGACCATCCAGGGCTGCAGGCCCGGCCTCCTGTCCTCCCACCCCTCTGCCTGAGGTGGGACTGGGACCATCCAGGGCTGCAGGCCCAGTCTCCTGTCCTCCCACCCCTCTGCCTGAGGTGGGAGTGGGACCATCCAGGGCTGCAGGCCCGGCCTCCTGTCCCCCCACCCCTCTGCCTGAGGTGGGACTGGGACCATCCAGGGCTGCAGGCCCAGTCTCCTGTCCTCCCACCCCTCTGCCTGAGGTGGGAGTGGGACCATCCAGGGCTGCAGGCCCGGCCTCCTGTCCCCCACCCCTCTGCCTGAGGTGGGAGTGGGACCATCCAGGGCTGCAGGCCCGGCCTCCTGTCCTCCCACCCCTCTGCCTGAGGTGGGAGTGGGAGGATCCAGGGCTGCAGGCCCAGTCTCCTGTCCTCCCACACCTCTGCCTGAGGTGGGACTGGGACCATCCAGGGCTGCAAGCCCGGCCTCCTGTCCTCCTACCCCTCTGCCTGAGGTGGGAGTGGGACCATCCAGGGCTGCAGGCCCGGCCTCCTGTCCTCCCCCCCCCCCCTCTGCCTGAGGTGGGAGTGGGACCATCCAGGGCTGCAGGCCCAGCCTCCTGTCCTCCCACCCTCTGGCCTGCACCTCGGGGGCATCCTCCACTGCCGGGGGCAGGGCGGACAAGACATTATGTGGGGGCGGCAGCCTCCCGTCGCTCCGCTGCCCCCGCGGTGCCCTCGCCCTCCCGCCTGCTCACGCGGCAGCTGGGGGTGAAGTGCTATGCCCACCCTACCATGACCATTGAGGCGGGCACCCGTGCGATGGGCGGGGCTGTCGGCCCCTCGGCCATCGTAGCCGCCTCGCGGATGTACGGCAAGGCCGGGTTCTTCCTGCGGGCCGAGCAGGCGGCCCACCGGGCCCTGGAAAGGGGGCTTACGGTGGGCGGGGCACACGTGGCGGTGGAGACGCTGGAGGCCACCGCAGAACGTGTTGTTCTATCAAACGTCCCGCCCTCCCTCCCCACCGAGCTCCTCCTGCCCCATCTCTCCCGTGTTGGAGCCCATCCCCCTGACGCCTGGCCCGGGGCACACAATGAAGAGAAGCAAGGCCGGGGGGGGGGCCTCCGAGGCCCCCGAGCCCCTCGTGCTGCTGTCGCCCCCCCGAGCAGGGGGACCCGGGGTCGAGCGGAGACGAAGCCCCTGGGGGCCCGTCCCGCCCGGTGTAAGTTTCCTCCCCGGACGCCTCCTCTTCACCATCGCCGGGGGCCGGCAGCAGCAGCGACCGCTCATCGTGCCACTGTGGGCCGTGGACGGGGGAGGACAGGGAAGGCTCCCCGCCCTCTGCACCCGGGCGGGCGACGCCGGAGAGCCCTGTTTTCAACCCGGACATGTTTCCGGGGGGCCTCTCCGAGGTCCCGGAGTCGCCGGCGTGGGTGGAGGCGCGGCCAAGGGCCCTGAGCCGCGGGAGGATCCTGCGAGGGACCTGCCTGAGGACGACCCTGGGGGTGGGGTCGACCCGGGCCAAGGGTTAGCTGGTGGGCCCGTGCCGCCCGCCATACTCCATGTGGCGGGGGACTCGAGCTCGGGAGGTGACCGTTCGGAGGAGGAAGGCTGCTCGGTGGCGGGTGAGGAGGAGGATTTAGACTCTATCTGCAGCGAGGCAGAATGCACCCTCACACCCGGCACCGAGTCTCCCCTCGTCCCCCCTGGGGAACTCCGGACATTTCTGGGAACGCACCATGGTCACCCGGACTGTGTGCGGCTGGCCCTGGGCAGCTGGGGAAACCTGGGGCTGCTCATTGGCTCCGCCCGGGCCTATGTCAGAGAGGCCCGGGAGTTCGATCAAGACCAGGAGGAGCAGCGCCAAGCTGCTCAGTTCCTTGTGGGACTCCTGAGGGAGTGGAGGGGGCGGTACCCCCACTCTGAGCACTGAAGGTGATGGATAACTATTGCTGCTGACATGGAGGTAACCATGGCCAGCCTCAACATCAACGGCAGCAGCCACGCGCACCACCGGTTCCAGTTCTTGTCTATCCTCCGGGACGGAAAGTACGGGGTGTGCTTCCTGCAGGAAACCCAGGCCATCCGGGTGACGAAGCTCAGGGGACACTGGAGGGGCAAGGCGGAGTCTTCATGAGTCACCTGGCCCCACGTTCGGGCGGGGTGGCTATCTTGTTGGCTCCACATTTTCAGCCGGAGATCTTGGGGGTCAAGGAGCCGGTGCCAGGCCGTCTGCTGCACCTAAAGGCCCGTTTCGGGGCAGCGGTGATTCACTTTGTAAATGTATCCGCTCCCGTGGCCGGACCGCAGCAGGCGGCTTTCTTCCAAAAAGTGTACACTCTTCTCGGCATCATCCCGGTGGGCGAGTGCATCGTCCTCGGAGGGGATTTCAATTGCACCCTCCGGGACAAGGACCGCATCGGAGTCCAGCGCGGCCCGGCTGCGGAGGTGGAGTTGAGGGACCTGGTTTGGTCCTTTGACTTGGTGGATGTCTGGCGGACTCTCCATCCTGAATTGCGGGGGTGCACCTCTGTGCGGCCCCCGTTCAGAACGTCCAGCATCGACCGTCTTTACATTTCCAAGACGTACTTGCCCAGCGTTCCGACGGCCTCCATGGAGCAGGTGCCGAGCTCGGATCACCACCTGGTGTGGGCGGGTCTCGCCCCGTCCCGCGCTCAGACACGGTCCGCGTACTGGCACTTTAACAACCTGCTGCTGGAGGACGAGCGGTTCCTGGACTCGTTCTGCCGTTTCTGGGCCGGCTGGAGAAGGGAGCGGGGTGGCTTCCCCTCCTTGAGGCTACGGTGGGATGTGGGCAAGGCCCAGAACCGTGCCTTCTGTCAGGGGTACAGGAAGGGGTCTTCGGCGGGGCGGAACTCCACGATCGCCAACCTGGCTGAGGAACTCCTCGATCTGGAGTCACGTCTCGCTCAGCCCGATGAGGCCCGGCCCTGGGGCTGGTGTACAGGGAGAAGAGGGGCGCACTGCGGGACCTGCAACTGGCCGGGTCCCGCGGCGAGGACGTGAGGTCGCGGATCCGTCTCCTAACGGACATGGACCGCGGCTCCCGCTTCTTCTCCTCGCTGGAAAGAGGACGCGGGGCCCGTCGGCAGATTTCTACGCTGCTGGTCGACGACCGGCCCCTCGTCTCGGATCCGGAGGGGGTCAGGACCCTGATCAGGGATTTTTACTCCGACCTCTTCTCTCCGGATCCGTCCAGCGAGGACGCTTGCAGAGTTCTGTGGGAGGACCTGCCGCAGGTGGGCCCGGAGGGCGCCGGGAAGCTCGATAATGCCATCAACCTCCAAGAGCTGACCGGCGCCCTGGACAGCCTCTCACGGGGCAAATCCCCAGGGCTGGACGGGCTGACCGTGGAGTTCTACAGGGCGTGCTGGGACGTCCTGGGGAGTGACTATGCGGGGGTCCTGGGGGAATGTATCGCGACCGGCGAGATGCCCCTTTCGTGGCGCAGGGCCGTCATTGCCCGGCTGCCCAAGAAGGGGGATCTCCGCCGACTTAAGAACTGGCGACCGGTCTCCCTCCTCAGCACGGACTATAAAATCTTCGCCAAGGTGCTGTGTTTACGCCTTGGCCCCGAGCTGGACCACATGATCCACCCTGACCAGTCCTACACAGTCCCGGACCGCACAATCTATGACAATATCCACCTGGTCCGGGACATTATTCACTTTACCCAGAGGACTGGTATGTCGAGCGCTTCCCTGTCTCTTGACCAGGAGAAGGCGTTCGACAGGGTGGGGCCCGGGGATTTGCTCGGGACTCTGCGAGCTGTCGGGTTCGGGTGGTATTTTGTCGCCCGGATCCGGTTACTGTCCGCCGCCTCGGAGAGTCTGGTTAAGGTTAACGGGTCCCTGACGGCGCCCCTTCGCTTTGGGAGAGGAGTGCGTCAGGGCTGCCCCCTGTCCGGCCAACATTATTCCCTCTGCGTGGAGCCTTTCCTGTGCCTCCTGCGGAGGGGGTTCACGGGGCTGGTTCTGCGCGAGCCGGACGGTGGGGTGGTCCTCTCGGCGGACGCTGATGCCGTGTTCCTCATGGTCACTGACCCCGGGGACCCCCGGAGGATGCGAGAGAGCCAAGCTGTCTACTCCGCCGCGTCCTCCCCACGGATCAACTGGGCCAAATGTTCCGGACTCCTGGTCGGTCCGTGGCAGGTGGACCCCCCTCCCGGAGGAGCTCGGGCCCTTCAGCTGGAGTCGGACCAACAGCCTCGACCTGGGAGTCCATCTTTGCCCGGCAGAGGGAGCCTGGCCGGCGAACGGGCAGGAGCTGGAGACCAAGGTCACCGCTGGCCTGGGACGCTGGACAGGACGGCTCCGAGTGCTGTCCCCCAGGGGCCGAGTTCTCGTCATAAACCAGCTGATCGCCTCCATGCTGTGGTCCCGGCTGGTCACTGACTCCCCCCCCTGGCTTTGTCCCACCATCCAGAGAGCCCGGCTTCGGTTCCTCCGGGACAATCGACTGCACGGGGTCGCTGCGGAGGTCTGGAGTCTCCCGATGGCGGAGGGCGGTCAGGCGCTGGTGTGCCTCCGCACCCAGACTGCCACTTTCCACCCTCAGACTCTGCAGCGTTACCTGTACGCTGAGCCTCCCCCACGGTGGGGCCCTGGCGACGGATTTCTCCCCCCAGGGGCTCGGCCTGAACTACGACGTGCAGCTCCTGCCTGTGGACCAGCAGGGTCTTCGGAACTCTCTGTTGGCGCTGCCCGTCTTGTACCAGGACCTCCTCAAAGTCTGGAACACGGTCTCCAGGCGCCGCAGCTCTCCCCCGTCAGGAGTGGCGGCTGTCGTAAGGGAGGCGCTGCTCAGGAATCCGCACCTCCGCCAATCTCCATTCGGGTGGCTGGCGGAGCGGAGGGCGGTGGGTGCCGTGGGCAGGGCTGGGTGGCGGAGGGCCGGGCTGTGGGTGCCGTGGGCAGGGCTGGGTGGCGGAGGGCCGGGCTGTGGGTGCCGTGGGCAGGGCTGGGTGGGGGAGGGCTGTGGGTGCCGTGGGAAGGGCTGGGTGGCGGAGGGCGGTGGGTGCCGTGGGAAGGGCTGGGTGGCGGAGGGCTGTGGGTGCCGTGGGCAGGGCTGGGTGGCGGAGGGCTGTGGGTGCCGTGGGCAGGGCTGGGTGGCGGAGGGCGGTGGGTGCCGTGGGCAGGGCTGGGTGGCGGAGGGCTGTGGGTGCCGTGGGAAGGGCTGGGTGGCGGAGGGCCGGGCTGTGGGTGCCGTGGGCAGGGCTGGGTGGCGGAGGGCTGTGGGTGCCGTGGGCAGGGCTGGGTGGCGGAGGGCTGTGGGTGCCGTGGGAAGGGCTGGGTGGCGGAGGGCTGTGGGTGCCGGGGGAAGGGCTGGGTGGCGGAGGGCTGTGGGTGCCGTGGGAAGGGCTGGGTGGCGGAGGGCTGTGGGTGCCGTGGGAAGGGCTGGGTGGGGAGGGCTGTGGGTGCCGGGGGAAGGGCTGGGTGGCGGAGGGCCGGGCTGTGGGTGCCGTGGGCAGGGCTGGGTGGCGGAGGGCTGTGGGTGCCGGGGGAAGGGCTGGGTGGGGAGGGCTGTGGGTGCCGTGGGAAGGGCTGGGTGGCGGAGGGCTGTGGGTGCCGTGGGAAGGGCTGGGTGGCGGAGGGCTGTGGGTGCCGGGGGAAGGGCTGGGTGGCGGAGGGCCGGGCTGTTGGTGCCGTGGGAAGGGCTGGGTGGCGGAGGGCCGGGCTGTGGGTGCCGTGGGCAGGGCTGGGTGGCGGAGGGCCGGGCTGGCAGGGCGCGGGGCGGTGTCTGTCCGGCGCCCGGCCAGTGCCATCCAAGGCCTCAAGACGGCCGTGCCCGGCCCCGCGGGCACACTGAAGCTGGAGGCGGCCTGGTTGTGAGGTTGGCGTCCCGGCTGAGCGAACCCCTGCTCGGACGCAGTTCCACATCGGTCCCAGGCCCCGGTGCACCCCACAGCCGCCTGGTGGAAATCCCCTCCGGGCCTCTGGGCACCGCGCGGAGGGGTTTCCTGTCCGGCCTGCTGCTGCACATCTTCCACCTCCTTTACCTGGCCCGCCCTCCCCACACGCGTCCGGCAGCGGAGCTCCCTGCTGGGGGCCCTCCCCACACGCGTCCGGCAGCGGAGCTCCCTGCTGGGGGCCCTCCCCACACGCGTCCGGCAGCGGAGCTCCCTGCTGGGGGCCCTCCCCACACGCGTCCGGCAGCGGAGCTCCCTGCTGGGGGCCCTCCCCACACGCGTCCGGCAGCGGAGCTCCCTGCTGGGGGGCCTCGACCGAGGTGTCCTCCCCATAGAACTGGGGGGGCTGGGGGGGAGGGTGCTGCCCGCGGCAGTGCCGCCCGATCACAGAGTCTATCACTTCTCGGCCTCCCCACAGACCTGCCTCTCCCGCGGCCTGGGGGACACCGTGGAGCTTGTCCATGTTGTCTGTCCTCGGCTGCTCTCCCGCTTTGATTTCTCGACCACGTTGTTGTTGAGGTTTTCTTTGCGCTTCAGCCCCGCGCTCCTGATCTACGGACACCCGGTGCGGCGGGGGGCGGGGAAGGCGGAGGGTCTCCCCGTGAACCTGCTCCTGGGCCGGGCCGAACTTCCCATTTCTAGGTCCAGGCAGCGGGCGACTGAGGGGGCCGTCCGGCCCGGCTGTCTGCCCCTCTCCCGCGGCCTGGGTGGCGGCCGGGGGTCCCTGGAGCGGGGGCAGGCGCTGCCCACGGGCACACTCGAAGCTTTCCGGGCTGGCTGGGCCCCGCAGGGGGTGGGCTGCCGGACTGACCCCGATGTGGTAGTATGCATTAGGGGTCATGTGGGACTGTGAAGCCGTGATGCCATTGGCTGACAGATCCCGGGTCCTGGTTGGCTGTTGATCTCTAGCTCCGCCCTGAAGGCGGAGTATAAGAACCAGGAGTTCTCCCCGCAGCTCCAGTCTGTTGCTGAACTGCGGGGGAACAGTCACGCTCAATAAAGCCTCATCGACTTCATCACTACTCGCCTCTCTCGTGAGTCTTTGTGCGCTACAATTTATTAAGCGTGCTTAAAGGACTATGGAGCTCAGGATCGTTCCGGAATGGCTGAGGATCAGCCCCCACGCAGTGAACTCAGCAGCAATTTTTAAACACTGGCAGACTTGTTTCGAAGCCTACCTCCGAACGGCCCCCGGCCGGATCAAGAAGACCAGAAACTGCAGGTCCTGCACTCGAGGGTAAGCACGGAGATTTTCCCTCTGATCGAAGACGCAGAGGATTTCCAGACGGCGTTCGCAGCACTAAAGAGCATCTACGTTCGCCCCGTGAACCAGGTCTACGCACGCTACCAACTCGCAACGAGACAGCAAAGTCCCGGAGAATCGCTAGACGAATTCTACGCCGCGCTGCTAATTTTGGGACGGGCCTGCAGCTGCCCGCCAGTAAACACGGCTGAACACACGGACATGTTAATTCACGATGCGTTTGTGGCAGGTATGAACTCTCCCCAAATCCGCCAAAGACTTTTAGAAAAAGAGTCGCTAAGACTCTCAGAGGCACGGGCCATTGCAGCCTCCCTGGATGTGGCCGCGCAAAACACCTGCACCTACGGCCCCGACCGTGCGGCAGCCCCTTGGGCTCCGTGGACCCCCGTCGCGACAAACCCTCCCCCTCACAGGTTTGCGCGGTTAAAGCGGCAGATCATCCCGGGGGGGCCCGCTGCTATTTCTGCGGCCAGGCGAAACACCCCCGGCAGCGCTGCCCGGCCCGCGCAGCGATTTGCAAGAGCTGCGGCAAAAAGGGCCATTTCGCGGCTGTGTGCCGGTCCCGGGGGGTCACCGCTGTCCCCGGAGAAGAAAGAGTCCAGCGCATCCCAAACGCTCCCCAACGCCCCCCCCCCCCAGTGCCCCATGTGCGACCCGCAGGTGCCGCCATTTTGGGTCCCGGCCACCACGAGGGGAGGATGGGCGCCGCCATCTTGTGACCCCCCCAGTCATGTGCGATGCATGGGGGCGGCCATTTTGTCCACTCCCGCTGCCATCTTGGGACCCCCCAGCCATGTGCGATGCATGGGGGTGGCCATTTTGTCCACTCCCGCTGCCATCTTGTGACCCCCCCAGCCATGTGCGATGCATGGGGGCGGCCATTTTGTCCACTCCCGCTGCCATCTTGTGACCCCCCCAGTCATGTGCGATGCATGGGGGCGGCCATTTTGTCCACCCCCGCTGCCATCTTGGGACCACCCCAGCCATGTGCGATGCATGGGGGCAGCCATTTTGTTCACCCCTGCCGCCATCTTGGACGACAACAATGGACCCCAGCATCGACGGCTCCACGGGGTTCGAAGAAGACGCTGAGACACTGCGACCACGTCTGGCCTCGGTGACGCTGGACCAAGCACGGCCCCGGACGCTCCAGACGACGACAACAACGGTGCTGATCAACGGACACGAGACACCATGCCTGATCGACTCCGGGAGCACAGAAAGCTTCTTCCACCCCGACACGGTAAGACGCTGTTTTTTGACCATCCGTCCCAGTACGCAAAAGGTTTCCCTAGCTGCAGGATCCCACTCCGTACAGATCAAAGGGTTCTGCATAGTGACCCTAACGGTGCAAGGGAGGGAGTTTAAAAACTACAGGCTCTACGTCCTTCCCCAACTCTGTGCGCCCACATTACTGGGATTAGATTTCCAGTGCAACCTGCAGAGCCTAACCTTCAAATTCGGCGGCCCAATACCCCCACTCACTATCTGCGGCCTCGCAACCCTCAAAGTTGAACCCCCATCCTTGTTTGCGAACCTCACCCCAGATTGCAAACCCGTCGCTACTAGGAGCAGACGGTACAGCGCCCAGGACCGGACATTCATTCGGTCCGAAGTCCAGCGGTTGCTGAAGGAAGGCATAATCCAGGCCAGCAATAGTCGCTGGAGAGCACAGGTGGTAGTCGTAAAGACAGGGGAAAAGCAAAGGATGGTCATAGACTATAGCCAGACCATCAACAGGTACACACAACTAGACGCGTACCCTCTCCCCCGCATATCCGACATGGTCAATCGGATTGCCCAATACAAGGTCTTCTCCACCGTGGACCTCAAGTCCGCCTACCACCAGCTCCCCATCCGCCCAAGTGACCGAAAGTACACAGCCTTCGAGGCAGACGGGCGACTATACCACTTCCTAAGGGTCCCATTTGGCGTCACAAACGGGGTCTCGGTCTTCCAACGGGAGATGGACCGAATGGTTGATCAACATGGGTTGCGGGCCACGTTCCCGTACCTCGACAACGTAACCATCTGCGGCCACGATCAGCAGGACCACGACGCCAACCTCCAAAAATTCCTCCAGACCGCTAAAGCCTTGAACCTCACATACAATGAGGACAAGTGCGTTTTTAGCACTAATCGGCTAGCCATCTTGGGATATGTAGTGCGCAATGGGATAATAGGCCCCGACCCCGAACGCATGCGCCCCCTCATGGAATTTCCCCTCTCCCACTGCTCCAAAGCCCTGAAACGCTGCCTGGGGTTCTTTTCATATTACGCCCAGTGGGTCCCCCAGTACGCAGACAAGGCCCGCCCCCTAATACAGACCACTACCTTCCCCCTGTCGACAGAGGCTCGCCAGGCCTTCAGCCGCATCAAAGCGGATATCACAAAGGCCACGATGCGCGCCATCGACGAGTCCCTCCCCTTCCAGGTCGAGAGCGACGCCTCCGACGTAGCTCTAGCGGCCACCCTTAACCAAGCGGGCAGACCCGTGGCCTTTTTCTCCCGGACCCTCCACGCCTCAGAAATCCGCCACTCCTCAGTGGAAAAGGAGGCCCAGGCCATAGTGGAAGCTGTGCGACATTGGGGGCATTACCTGGCCGGCAGGAGATTCACTCTCCTCACTGACCAACGGTCGGTAGCCTTCATGTTCGATAATGCACAGCGGGGCAAAATTAAAAATGACAAGATCTTAAGGTGGAGGATCGAGCTCTCCACCTTCAACTACGAGATCTTGTACCGGCCCGGAAAGCTGAACGAGCCGTCCGATGCCCTATCCCGCGGCACATGTGCCAACGCACAAATAGACCGTCTCCAAACCCTCCACGAGGACCTCTGCCACCCGGGGGTCACTCGGTTCTACCATTTTATAAAGTCCCGCAACCTCCCCTACTCTGTGGAGGAGGTCCGTACAGTCACCAGGAACTGCCACATCTGCGCAGAGTGCAAACCGCACTTTTTCAGGCCGGATAGAGCGCACCTGATCAAGGCTTCCCGTCCCTTTGAACGCCTCAGTCTGGATTTCAAAGGGCCCCTCCCCTCCACCGACCGCAACGCATACTTCCTGAACGTGGTGGACGAGTACTCTCGTTTCCCTTTCGCCATCCCCTGCCCCGACATGACAGCGGCCACAGTTATTAAAGCCCTTGGCACCATATTCACACTGTTCGGTTGCCCCGCATATATCCATAGCGACAGGGGGTCCTCCTTCATGAGTGACGAGCTGCGCCAGTTCCTGCTCAGCAAGGGTATAGCCTCGAGCAGGACGACCAGCTACAACCCCCAGGGGAACGGGCAAGTAGAGAGGGAGAACGGCACGGTCTGGAAGGCCGTCCTACTGGCCCTGCAGTCCAGGGATCTCCCAGTTTCACGGTGGCAGGAGGTCCTCCCGGACGCTCTCCACTCCATCCGGTCGCTGCTGTGTACCACCACTAACCAAACGCCTCATGAGCGCCTCCTTGTCTTCCCTAGGAGATCCTCCTCTGGAACGTCGCTGCCAACCTGGCTGGCGGCCCCAGGACCCATCTGGCTCCGGAAACATGTGCGGGCGCACAAGTCGGACCCGTTGGTCGAGAGGGTTCACCTCCTCCACGCGAACCCGCAGTACGCCTACGTGGCGTACCCCGACGGCTGACAGGACACGGTCTCCCTGCGGGATCTGGCGCCCGCCGGCAACACGCACACCCCCTCGACACCAATCACCCCCTCCCTGCCACCGGCGCACCCCGCGACCGCCCCCTTCCCGGGAGGATCGGTCCTCCTCCCGTGTCCGACCAGGAGTGAAGCAGAAGCAGACACCGTAAAGCTCCCGGAGACGACAACGCCGGAACAAGCACCTGCACCACCACCGGGGCTGAGGCGATCGACGAGGAAGACCAGACCGCCCGCTCGACTCGTGGCATCGGTGTAACACAAGAATGTTGTGGACTTTAACGAGAATGTTCTTTTTCTTCTTACGAATATTGTAAACAGTTCACAAACCCTGTACATAACCCAGTGTAGGGCAAAGTGTAGGGCACTGTAATGACATGCAAAACGTTTTTTTTCCTCCCAGGACCAGCCTTGTAAACCCCTACCACCATGCGAAGCACCACCCCGCCGGGTTCATTTTTAACAAGGGGTGAATGTGGTAGTATGCATTAGGGGTCATGTGGGACTGTGAAGCCGTGATGCCATTGGCTGACAGATCCCGGGTCCTGGTTGGCTGTTGATCTCTAGCTCCGCCCTGAAGGCGGAGTATAAGAACCAGGAGTTCTCCCCGCAGCTCCAGTCTGTTGCTGAAATGCGGGGAACAAGTCACGCTTAATAAAGCCTCATCGACTTCATCTCTGTTCGTCTCTCGTGAGTCATTGTGCGCTACACCCCATTCTCACACTTTCATTTGGCGGCGTTTTGTTGAGTTTTTGTCTCTCCTTTTTGTTCTTTTTGGGTTGTGCTGCGCCCGGCGTTTTGGAGTCCACCCCCTTTTCTTTCTCCCTCAGTCACTTTGTGTTCCTTTACTCAGTCCCTCCAATAGGCATCATGCAGCACACTCGTCCCCTGCTGCATGGACAGAAATGTGGCCGGGCTTCACCAAAACAAAGACAAAATGATTTGTTTGCATTCTTTGGCCCTAATTTTATAAATATAGCAGTAACACCTTATAAACGTTGCTGGGAGTTTGTGTAACTGAGAGGGAGAATCTTGGCCTCTTGCTGTGTTTCTAGTTTAACCATTTTCCTGCGCATGAGTTCATTTTCTCCCTCTTGTCCCCAGGAATTTGAATTTTGAATAAGAACATAAGAACTAGGAGCAGGAGTCGGCCACCTGGCCCCTCGAGCCTGCTCCACCATTCAATGAGATCATGGCTGATCTTTGTGGACTCAGCTCCACTCTCCGGCCCGTACACCATATCCCCCAATCCCTTTATTCTTGAGAAAGGCATCTAACTTTTTCTTAAAAACGTTTAAAGAAGGAGCCTCAACTGCTTCACTGGGCAAGGAATTCCAGAGATTCACAACCCTTTGGGTGAAGAAGTTCCTCCTACACTCCGTCCTAAATCTACCTCCCCTTATTTTGAGGTTATGCCCCCTAGTTCTGCTTTCCCCGACCAGTGGAAACAACCTGCCCCCATCTATCCTATCTATTCCCTTCATAATCTTATATGTTTCTATAAGATCCGCCCCCCCCCCGCATCCTTCTAAACTCCAACGGGTACAGTCCCAGTCTACTCAACCTCTCGTCATACTCTAATCCCCTCAACTCTGGGATCAACCTAGTGAATCTCCTCTGCACTCCCTCCAGTGCCAATATGTCCTTTCTCAGGTAAGGAGACCAAAACTGAACCAATACTCCAGATGTGGCCTCACCAACACCCTATACAATTGCAGCGTAACCTCCCTAGTCTTGAACTCCATCCCTCTAGCAATGAAAGACAAAACTCGATTAGCCTTCTTAATCACCTGTTGCACCTGCACACCAACTTTTTGCGACTCGTGCACCAGCACACCCAGGTCCCTCTGCACAGCAGCATGTTTTAACATCTTACCGTTTAAATAATAAACCATTCCTCTGTTATTCCTCCCAAAATGGATAGCCTCACACTTGGCAACATTGAATTCCATCTGCCAGACCCTAACCCATTCACCTAACCTATCCAAATCCTTCTGCAGACTTCCGGTATCCTCTGCACTTTTTGCTTTACCACTCATCTTAGTGTCGTCTGCAAACTTTGACACATTGCACTTGGTCCCCAACTCCAAATCATCTATGCAAATTGTGAACAACTGCGGGCCCAACACTGATCCTTGAGGGACCCCACTAGTTACACGTTGCCAACCAGAGAAACACCCATTTATCCCCACTCTCTGCTTTCTGTTAGTTAACCAATCCTCTACCAATGCTACCACTTTACCCTCAATGCCATGCATCTTTAGTTTATGCAGCAACCTTTTGTGTGGCACCTTGTCAAAAGCTTTCTGGAAATCCAGGTATACCACATCTGCAAAGTGAGCAGGAATCTTTGGACAAGGGCTATTCTCCAGAGGACAAGTGGATGGACTGAGGCCTACTCCACAGGCCGCACTCACGTGAGTTGTCTCTTTATTGCCGCCCCGGCCTTGCACTTAGACACAAACACATTAACCCTTTGGTGGGTGACAAAGAGCAAATTAAAAACCTGCAATATGAAGCTGTCTAAATTTTGTTTATGAACCCAAAATAACAGGGTTCTTTTAAATCTGGGTGTCCCGAAAGAGAGGGAGGGGTTGGATTTCATTGTCTGAGCCCCGATCACTCTCCGTATAACCTGTTAGCTATTTTAAACGACACTCAACACTGCTGACTGCACCTTCTGGGATCTTTCTGTGTACCAATGGATTTTGTTTTAAAAAGGTTTTTCTCAGTTTTGAGAGGCAGTTTAACTCTTTCAGAGGATTGAAGGGAGTTCTTTAGACTGGGTCCAATCCACACACACAGGATGAGGGGGGAGGAAAGGGTTTAGATCCAGGGGGGACTGGAGCTCGTAGCAGGAGTGAGGGGGGTGGGCGGGGGGAGAGGAAAGACAGCATCCCGCCTGGTTAGGTTCACATTGCTGCTGCTGTGGGATCTTGCTGTTCACGCACAGGCCTGTGGCCTTTGCCCGCAAAGTAATTGAGATCTCAACTCTTAAATTAAAATAGCACACGGACTGCAAAGTGGGTTCGAAGGTCTCACATTTTAAGGACTTGGGAATGAGTGAGTTGCTGAACCGATTTCACAGGGGACTGAGGGGATATTCAGCCAGGATCACACTGCTGCGTGTGGGATCTTACTGTGCAATCAATACTGCTGTCAGTTTGTACAGTGCAACAATGGTGTAGAAACAGAGAGAGATAGAGAAATCCCAGATCAGAAATTCTGAACTCAATTTGCAAAGTGTTATCATTTTGGCGATCTCCCTGTGCACACGTTGCCAGCAGAATTCACAAAATTAATAATATTGGGGTCACTTTAGGGCAGCAGGGTGGCGCAGTGGGTTAGCACTGCAGCCTCACGGCGCCGAGGTCCCAGGTTCGATCCCGTCAGTGTCCGTGTGGAGTTTGCACATTCTCCCCGTGTCTGCGTGTGTTTCACCCCCACAACCCAAAGATGTGCTACGTTGGTGAATTGGCCACCCTAAATTGCCCCTTAATTGGAAAAAATGAATTGGGTATTTTAAATTTATTTTCAAAAAATTAAACAATAAAAAAAAGAGTGGGGTCACTTTCAAAACAAATTCATTGACTGTAAAGTAATCTCGATGGCTCGGAATAACAGTCCCTTAACTTGAAGCGGGTATAATTCTGGAATGAAGCCTGTATTTTAGGCCGAGACATAAATATGAGGGAGAAATTAAATTGGCAGGGGGCCATTTGAATTCAGGTTACTGTTATTGTGAGTGTTGGATTCCTGTGCCTGACTCTCTCTCTCTCTCCTTCCCAACTACTGGGGTACTGGGGTGAGGGGGAGACAGAGCGCGGAGTACGGAAAGAGTGTGGGGAGGGGTGTGAGGGAGATTAGAGAGAGGGAGAGGAGAAAGACAGAGAGAGCATGAAGGGAGAGGGAGGCTGTGAAAAAGAGAGGCTTTCTCTCCCTCTCTACCTTCTTTCCATTCTTGTCTCTCTCTCTCTCTGTCTCCCCAGCGTTCTGCCACTATCTGTCCATCTCTCTCCAGCATTTTAGTGTCTCTTTAAACCTTTAATCTATGAAAACCACCCCACAAACTGCAATGGGGAGTCTCATCCCTTCTTTCTGGGGATACCCTGATTTGGGAAAAGAATAGAAATAAATGGTGGGAGGGAGACTTTAAAAAGTCTCTAAACGGACCGGGCAGTGGGTTTCCCAGTTTAAAGAGGGGAGTTTCTCTCTTTCTGGGGACAGTGGATGTGTCTCCAGACTGGGAATACCCATGGTGTTCAGGGGGGGGAGTATAGGGGGGGTAGGGGGAGATGGAAGAACAAATATAGCAGGCAATGGAAGGAATATGGCCCCCCCCCCCTCCCCGCTCACCTGCCTGTCCCTGACAGGATCACATTGCTGGTTGTGGGATCCTGCTGTGCATCAATGGCCTGCTGCATTTCCTAAACTTCAACTTAGAGACCACACACATTTAAAATTAAACTAGTTGTCTGAGTGTAAAGCAGTCGGGAGGGGGTGAGGGAGTGGGTCTGAAATGAATAGGCCGCAGCCTGGGTAAAGATTTGTCCTCAATCCCAGTGGTGTTTGTGTTTTAGACAGGGCGGTGGCATTGGAAGGATTTCTGAGGGGGTTTTGTGGTGAAATATCCCTGTCTCTGTCCCTCCAGCTTTCTATATCTCTCTCTTTCCAATCTCTCTCTTACCAATCTCGCTCTCTTTCCAATCTCTCTCTTACCAATCTCGCTCTCTTTCTCTCTCTTTCCAATCTCTCTCTCTTTCCAATCTCTCCCTCCTTCCCAATCTCTCCCTCCTTCCCAATGTCTCCCTCCTTCCCAATCTCTCCCTCTTTCCAATCTCTCCCTCTTTCCAGCCATTTCTTTCTCTATTTCACCTTGTAGTAAATGTAAAAGAAAATCCCAATGCGATTTGTCGAGAGATAAGAGAGAGGGAGAGGGAAAACAGAGAGAGGGTGGAGGGAGAGCGAGAGGAAAAGAGAGGGGAGAGAGAGGTCGGAGGGAGATGGAGAGAAAAAGAGAGGTGGAGAGAGAAAGACGGAGAGAGATACAGTGAAAAAGAAAGGGTCTGTGGGTGGGGTTCTGCTGTGTGCAGTCAAGCTCGGCCCAGTTACATTGTGTTTTAGAAAGTGCGATTTTACACAAACTACAGCCCTGAGACAGTCGATTTGAAAATGTCTCCTGAGGGAAAGAAGCCCTGTGAGAAAATGAGAGGGGGTGTGGGAGAAATTCCCTGTCTCTTTTTTCCCCACCGCACCTCCCCCCTCCCCCACCACAAGCCTCTCTCTCTCTCTCCGGCTACCTCTCTCTATATTTCCTCTTCCAATAAAATGATAGAAACACCAATGTGATTTGTCGTTATTTGAATGGGGGGCTGGCGGGGGTGGGGAATGTGTGTGTGTGTGTGGGGGGGGGGGGAGGTTGAGTGGGAGGTTGTTAAGAGACACAGGATATGGACTGGGCTCCTGTATCCATCATGTTTATTTATTGTGGGATCTTGCTGTGCACACTGCAACATGTAAACGTGAACACACCGCCTTTCCTAATGTTGCCCAGGTGCTGGGATTGAAGTTGTAAATGTGAGGC
This sequence comes from Scyliorhinus torazame, assembly GCF_047496885.1. NCBI lineage: Eukaryota > Metazoa > Chordata > Chondrichthyes > Carcharhiniformes > Scyliorhinidae > Scyliorhinus > Scyliorhinus torazame. The sequence goes on from NW_027307823.1 coordinate 652,691, forward strand.
AGTGTCAGGGATTGTTTCTAATCCCAGAGTATCTCCTGTGCTGAAGATGGGCTGATTAGTGAAGTGTTGGTGATGGGGAGGGGGGTGCATGTGTGTGTGTCTGGGGCAGGCTGGGGGGGGGCAGGCTGGGCTGGGGGGGGGGGGGTAATTCAGTCACCGAGTTCTCCAAAGTCTCCAAACTTTCCCCCACTCCCCCCACCTCACTGCCAGTTTCAAAGAGGGACTTTCATTTCACTTCAATGAGACAATTGGCCAATTGCAGAGTGCCCGTGTTTTACTGGAACGTCAGTGTTGTGGGTGGAAAAGCCCAGGGCAGCGTTTGAATTGACTTTGACAAAATTTCTGCTTGTCAGATTCTCTGTCTCTTTCCCCGTCTTACTCCCCGAGTCAGAGAAATGGGTGAAGAGAGAGTGGCGAGGGAGGGGAGAGAGCGAGGGAAACAGGAATAGAGAACAGAATATGGAGTTTGGTGGGAGGGTCAAAGAGGGGATGGGGAGGTGGGGGGGGGGGGTAGGCACACAGTATATGGGGGTCTCCAGTGTGGAGTCAGAGCCCTGCTCCCAGTCTCAGGGGGGTGGGGCAGGGGAGGGTTAGGTTATGTCCCCTCCCCCCCCCCAAAGGTGCTTTACAGTCCATGAACTAGTTTAATTTGACATTGTGTGTGGTCACTAAGCTGACAGTCCAGGGAAGGCTGCAGGCCAGTGGTGCACAGCAAGATCCCACAGACAGCAATGTGATCCTATCCGGGTGGGGAGGTGGGAGACACACTTTCCTTCCCCTGCCCGCTGACATCCTCCCTCCCTCTCCCCCGTACCCACACCCTCTCTCTGAACACGCCCCACCCCACCCGTGAACACCATCTGTATTGCCAGTCTGCAGACACTTCCCCTCTGCCCCCAGAAAGAGTTACCCTGCCCTCTGTGCACTGGCAAATCAGCTGCCCATTCCTTTAGGAGTCTTTTTCCAATCGCCCTTCCAGCAAATATTTCTATTCCCCAATCCGGTGCAGAAAGTGGGAGAAGTTAGCGGAAGCTGAGTTGAAAGTTGTTTAACACCAGACTGCATTCTGGATTCATGCTGGCAGGTTTATACATGGCGATGACGTGAGGCTTTAGTGACATTCGCAGGAATCAGTTTGAATTGAGCTTTAGTGACAGGCTGACTTTCAATTTGTCCCTTTGTCTCTCTTTACCCATGTCTCTCTCTATTTCCTCAGTCTGTGTCTCGTTCTGTCTCTCTCTGACTGTCTGTCTCTCCCTGTCTCCCGCTCCCTCTGACTGTCTCTCTCTCTTTACCTCTCTCTCTCTCTGACTGTCTCTCTCTCTCTTTACCTCTCTCTCTCTCTGACTGTCTCTCTCTCTCTTTACCTCTCTCTCTCTCCCTCCATCCCTGCGTTTATGTCTCTGCCAGTCTCTCCCTCCCTCTCTCTCCCTCTCTCTCTCTGCCTGTCTCTCTCCCTCTCTCTTTACCTCTCTCTCTCTCTCCCTCCGTCCCTGCGTTTATGTCTCTGCCAGTCTCTCCCTCACTCTCTCTCTCTCTCTCTGACTGTCTCTCTCTCTCTCTTTACCTCTCTCTCTCCCTCCGTCCCTGCGTTTATGTCTCTGCCAGTCTCTCCCTCACTCTCTCTCTCTCTCTCTCTGACTGTCTCTCTCTCTCTCTCTCTCTCTGACTGTCTCTCTCTCTTGCTTTACCTCTCTCTCTCTCTCTGACTGTCTCTCTCTCTCTCTCTTTGCCTCTGTCTCTCTCCCTCCGTCCCTGCGTTTATGTCTCTGCCAGTCTCTCCATCACTGTCTCTCCCTCTCTCACTCTGACTGTCTGTCTCTCTCTCTCTTTACCTCTCTCTCTCTCCCTCCGTCCCTGCGTTTATATCTCTGCCAGTCTCTCCCTCTCTCTCCCTCTCTCTCTCTGACTGTCTGTCTCTCTCACTCTGACTGTCTCTCTCTCTCTCTCTTTGCCTCTGTCTCTCTCCCTCCGTCCCTGCGTTTATATCTCTGCCAGTCTCTCCCTCCCTCTCTCTCCCTCTCTCTCTCTCTGACTGTCTCTCTCTCTCTCTCTTTACCTCTCTCTCTTCCTCCGTCCCTGCCTTTATATCTCTGCCAGTCTCTCCCTCAATCTGTCTCTCTCTCTCCCTCTCTCTCTGACTGTCTCTCTCTCTCTCTTTACCTCTCTCTCTCTCCCTCCGTCCCTGCGTTTATATCTCTGCCAGTCTCTCCCTCCCTCTCTCTCCCGCTCTCTCTCTCTCTGACTGTCTGTCTCTCTCTCTCTGACTGTCTCTCTCTCTCTCTCTTTACCTCTCTCTCTCCCTCCGTCCCTGCCTTTATATCTCTGCCAGTCTCTCCCTCAATCTGTCTCTCTCTCTCTCTCTCTCTCTCTCTGACTGTCTGTCTCTCTCTCTCTGACTGTCTCTCTCCCTCTCTTTACCTCTCTCTCTCCCTCCGTCCCTGCCTTTATATCTCTGCCAGTCTCTCCCTCACTCTCTCTCTCTCCCTCTGACTGTCTCTCTCTCTCTCTTTACCTCTCTCTCTCCCTCCGTCCCTGCGTTTATGTCTCTGCCAGTCTCTCCCTCACTCTCTCTCTCTCTCTCTCTGACTGTCTCTCTCTCTCTCTCTCTCTCTGACTGTCTCTCTCTCTTGCTTTACCTCTCTCTCTCTCTCTGACTGTCTCTCTCTCTCTCTCTTTGCCTCTGTCTCTCTCCCTCCGTCCCTGCGTTTATGTCTCTGCCAGTCTCTCCATCACTGTCTCTCCCTCTCTCACTCTGACTGTCTGTCTCTCTCTCTCTTTACCTCTCTCTCTCTCCCTCCGTCCCTGCGTTTATATCTCTGCCAGTCTCTCCCTCTCTCTCCCTCTCTCTCTCTGACTGTCTGTCTCTCTCACTCTGACTGTCTCTCTCTCTCTCTTTGCCTCTGTCTCTCACCCTCCGTCCCTGCGTTTATATCTCTGCCAGTCTCTCCCTCCCTCTCTCTCCCTCTCTCTCTCTCTGACTGTCTCTCTCTCTCTCTCTTTACCTCTCTCTCTTCCTCCATCCCTGCCTTTATATCTCTGCCAGTCTCTCCCTCAATCTGTCTCTCTCTCTCCCTCTCTCTCTGACTGTCTCTCTCTCTCTCTTTACCTCTCTCTCTCTCCCTCCGTCCCTGCGTTTATATCTCTGCCAGTCTCTCCCTCCCTCTCTCTCCCGCTCTCTCTCTCTCTGACTGTCTGTCTCTCTCTCTCTGACTGTCTCTCTCTCTCTCTCTTTACCTCTCTCTCTCCCTCCGTCCCTGCCTTTATATCTCTGCCAGTCTCTCCCTCAATCTGTCTCTCTCTCTCTCTCTCTCTCTCTCTGACTGTCTGTCTCTCTCTCTCTGACTGTCTCTCTCCCTCTCTTTACCTCTCTCTCTCCCTCCGTCCCTGCCTTTATATCTCTGCCAGTCTCTCCCTCCCTCTCTCTCTCTCTGACTGTCTCTCTCTCTCTCTTTACCTCTCTCTCTCTCCCTCCGTCCCTGTCTTTATATCTCTGCCAGTCTCTCCCTCAATCTGTCTCTCTCTCTCCCTCTCTCTCTGACTGTCTCTCTCTCTCTCTTTACCTCTCTCTCTCTCCCTCCGTCCCTGCGTTTATATCTCTGCCAGTCTCTCCCTCCCTCTCTCTCCCTCTCTCTGTCTCTCTCTGACTGTCTGTCTCTCTCTCTCTGACTGTCTCTCTCTCTCTCTTTACCTCTCTCTCTCCCTCCGTCCCTGCCTTTATATCTCTGCCAGTCTCTCCCTCAATCTGTCTCTCTCTCTCCCTCTCTCTCTGACTGTCTCTCTCTCTCTCTTTACCTCTCTCTCTCTCCCTCCGCTCCTGCCTTTCTGTCTCTACCAGTCACTCTCCATCCATCCATCCATCCATCCATCCATCCATCCATCCATCCATCCATCCATCCATCCATCCATCCATCCATCCATCCATCCATCCATCCATCCATCCATCCATCCATCCATCCATCCATCCATCCATCCATCCATCCATCCATCCATCCATCCATCCATCCATCCATCCATCCATCCATCCATCCATCCATCCATCCATCCATCCATCCATCCATCCATCCATCCATCCATCCATCCATCCATCCATCCATCCATCCATCCATCCATCCATCCATCCATCCATCCATCCATCCATCCATCCATCCATCCATCCATCCATCCATCCATCCATCCATCCATCCATCCATCCATCCATCCATCCATCCATCCATCCATCCATCCATCCATCCATCCATCCATCCATCCATCCATCCATCCATCCATCCATCCATCCATCCATCCATCCATCCATCCATCCATCCATCCATCCATCCATCCATCCATCCATCCATCCATCCATCCATCCATCCATCCATCCATCCATCCATCCATCCATCCATCCATCCATCCATCCATCCATCCATCCATCCATCCATCCATCCATCCATCCATCCATCCATCCATCCATCCATCCATCCATCCATCCATCCATCCATCCATCCATCCATCCATCCATCCATCCATCCATCCATCCATCCATCCATCCATCCATCCATCCATCCATCCATCCATCCATCCATCCATCCATCCATCCATCCATCCATCCATCCATCCATCCATCCATCCATCCATCCATCCATCCATCCATCCATCCATCCATCCATCCATCCATCCATCCATCCATCCATCCATCCATCCATCCATCCATCCATCCATCCATCCATCCATCCATCCATCCATCCATCCATCCATCCATCCATCCATCCATCCATCCATCCATCCATCCATCCATCCATCCATCCATCCATCCATCCATCCATCCATCCATCCATCCATCCATCCATCCATCCATCCATCCATCCATCCATCCATCCATCCATCCATCCATCCATCCATCCATCCATCCATCCATCCATCCATCCATCCATCCATCCATCCATCCATCCATCCATCCATCCATCCATCCATCCATCCATCCATCCATCCATCCATCCATCCATCCATCCATCCATCCATCCATCCATCCATCCATCCATCCATCCATCCATCCATCCATCCATCCATCCATCCATCCATCCATCCATCCATCCATCCATCCATCCATCCATCCATCCATCCATCCATCCATCCATCCATCCATCCATCCATCCATCCATCCATCCATCCATCCATCCATCCATCCATCCATCCATCCATCCATCCATCCATCCATCCATCCATCCATCCATCCATCCATCCATCCATCCATCCATCCATCCATCCATCCATCCATCCATCCATCCATCCATCCATCCATCCATCCATCCATCCATCCATCCATCCATCCATCCATCCATCCATCCATCCATCCATCCATCCATCCATCCATCCATCCATCCATCCATCCATCCATCCATCCATCCATCCATCCATCCATCCATCCATCCATCCATCCATCCATCCATCCATCCATCCATCCATCCATCCATCCATCCATCCATCCATCCATCCATCCATCCATCCATCCATCCATCCATCCATCCATCCATCCATCCATCCATCCATCCATCCATCCATCCATCCATCCATCCATCCATCCATCCATCCATCCATCCATCCATCCATCCATCCATCCATCCATCCATCCATCCATCCATCCATCCATCCATCCATCCATCCATCCATCCATCCATCCATCCATCCATCCATCCATCCATCCATCCATCCATCCATCCATCCATCCATCCATCCATCCATCCATCCATCCATCCATCCATCCATCCATCCATCCATCCATCCATCCATCCATCCATCCATCCATCCATCCATCCATCCATCCATCCATCCATCCATCCATCCATCCATCCATCCATCCATCCATCCATCCATCCATCCATCCATCCATCCATCCATCCATCCATCCATCCATCCATCCATCCATCCATCCATCCATCCATCCATCCATCCATCCATCCATCCATCCATCCATCCATCCATCCATCCATCCATCCATCCATCCATCCATCCATCCATCCATCCATCCATCCATCCATCCATCCATCCATCCATCCATCCATCCATCCATCCATCCATCCATCCATCCATCCATCCATCCATCCATCCATCCATCCATCCATCCATCCATCCATCCATCCATCCATCCATCCATCCATCCATCCATCCATCCATCCATCCATCCATCCATCCATCCATCCATCCATCCATCCATCCATCCATCCATCCATCCATCCATCCATCCATCCATCCATCCATCCATCCATCCATCCATCCATCCATCCATCCATCCATCCATCCATCCATCCATCCATCCATCCATCCATCCATCCATCCATCCATCCATCCATCCATCCATCCATCCATCCATCCATCCATCCATCCATCCATCCATCCATCCATCCATCCATCCATCCATCCATCCATCCATCCATCCATCCATCCATCCATCCATCCATCCATCCATCCATCCATCCATCCATCCATCCATCCATCCATCCATCCATCCATCCATCCATCCATCCATCCATCCATCCATCCATCCATCCATCCATCCATCCATCCATCCATCCATCCATCCATCCATCCATCCATCCATCCATCCATCCATCCATCCATCCATCCATCCATCCATCCATCCATCCATCCATCCATCCATCCATCCATCCATCCATCCATCCATCCATCCATCCATCCATCCATCCATCCATCCATCCATCCATCCATCCATCCATCCATCCATCCATCCATCCATCCATCCATCCATCCATCCATCCATCCATCCATCCATCCATCCATCCATCCATCCATCCATCCATCCATCCATCCATCCATCCATCCATCCATCCATCCATCCATCCATCCATCCATCCATCCATCCATCCATCCATCCATCCATCCATCCATCCATCCATCCATCCATCCATCCATCCATCCATCCATCCATCCATCCATCCATCCATCCATCCATCCATCCATCCATCCATCCATCCATCCATCCATCCATCCATCCATCCATCCATCCATCCATCCATCCATCCATCCATCCATCCATCCATCCATCCATCCATCCATCCATCCATCCATCCATCCATCCATCCATCCATCCATCCATCCATCCATCCATCCATCCATCCATCCATCCATCCATCCATCCATCCATCCATCCATCCATCCATCCATCCATCCATCCATCCATCCATCCATCCATCCATCCATCCATCCATCCATCCATCCATCCATCCATCCATCCATCCATCCATCCATCCATCCATCCATCCATCCATCCATCCATCCATCCATCCATCCATCCATCCATCCATCCATCCATCCATCCATCCATCCATCCATCCATCCATCCATCCATCCATCCATCCATCCATCCATCCATCCATCCATCCATCCATCCATCCATCCATCCATCCATCCATCCATCCATCCATCCATCCATCCATCCATCCATCCATCCATCCATCCATCCATCCATCCATCCATCCATCCATCCATCCATCCATCCATCCATCCATCCATCCATCCATCCATCCATCCATCCATCCATCCATCCATCCATCCATCCATCCATCCATCCATCCATCCATCCATCCATCCATCCATCCATCCATCCATCCATCCATCCATCCATCCATCCATCCATCCATCCATCCATCCATCCATCCATCCATCCATCCATCCATCCATCCATCCATCCATCCATCCATCCATCCATCCATCCATCCATCCATCCATCCATCCATCCATCCATCCATCCATCCATCCATCCATCCATCCATCCATCCATCCATCCATCCATCCATCCATCCATCCATCCATCCATCCATCCATCCATCCATCCATCCATCCATCCATCCATCCATCCATCCATCCATCCATCCATCCATCCATCCATCCATCCATCCATCCATCCATCCATCCATCCATCCATCCATCCATCCATCCATCCATCCATCCATCCATCCATCCATCCATCCATCCATCCATCCATCCATCCATCCATCCATCCATCCATCCATCCATCCATCCATCCATCCATCCATCCATCCATCCATCCATCCATCCATCCATCCATCCATCCATCCATCCATCCATCCATCCATCCATCCATCCATCCATCCATCCATCCATCCATCCATCCATCCATCCATCCATCCATCCATCCATCCATCCATCCATCCATCCATCCATCCATCCATCCATCCATCCATCCATCCATCCATCCATCCATCCATCCATCCATCCATCCATCCATCCATCCATCCATCCATCCATCCATCCATCCATCCATCCATCCATCCATCCATCCATCCATCCATCCATCCATCCATCCATCCATCCATCCATCCATCCATCCATCCATCCATCCATCCATCCATCCATCCATCCATCCATCCATCCATCCATCCATCCATCCATCCATCCATCCATCCATCCATCCATCCATCCATCCATCCATCCATCCATCCATCCATCCATCCATCCATCCATCCATCCATCCATCCATCCATCCATCCATCCATCCATCCATCCATCCATCCATCCATCCATCCATCCATCCATCCATCCATCCATCCATCCATCCATCCATCCATCCATCCATCCATCCATCCATCCATCCATCCATCCATCCATCCATCCATCCATCCATCCATCCATCCATCCATCCATCCATCCATCCATCCATCCATCCATCCATCCATCCATCCATCCATCCATCCATCCATCCATCCATCCATCCATCCATCCATCCATCCATCCATCCATCCATCCATCCATCCATCCATCCATCCATCCATCCATCCATCCATCCATCCATCCATCCATCCATCCATCCATCCATCCATCCATCCATCCATCCATCCATCCATCCATCCATCCATCCATCCATCCATCCATCCATCCATCCATCCATCCATCCATCCATCCATCCATCCATCCATCCATCCATCCATCCATCCATCCATCCATCCATCCATCCATCCATCCATCCATCCATCCATCCATCCATCCATCCATCCATCCATCCATCCATCCATCCATCCATCCATCCATCCATCCATCCATCCATCCATCCATCCATCCATCCATCCATCCATCCATCCATCCATCCATCCATCCATCCATCCATCCATCCATCCATCCATCCATCCATCCATCCATCCATCCATCCATCCATCCATCCATCCATCCATCCATCCATCCATCCATCCATCCATCCATCCATCCATCCATCCATCCATCCATCCATCCATCCATCCATCCATCCATCCATCCATCCATCCATCCATCCATCCATCCATCCATCCATCCATCCATCCATCCATCCATCCATCCATCCATCCATCCATCCATCCATCCATCCATCCATCCATCCATCCATCCATCCATCCATCCATCCATCCATCCATCCATCCATCCATCCATCCATCCATCCATCCATCCATCCATCCATCCATCCATCCATCCATCCATCCATCCATCCATCCATCCATCCATCCATCCATCCATCCATCCATCCATCCATCCATCCATCCATCCATCCATCCATCCATCCATCCATCCATCCATCCATCCATCCATCCATCCATCCATCCATCCATCCATCCATCCATCCATCCATCCATCCATCCATCCATCCATCCATCCATCCATCCATCCATCCATCCATCCATCCATCCATCCATCCATCCATCCATCCATCCATCCATCCATCCATCCATCCATCCATCCATCCATCCATCCATCCATCCATCCATCCATCCATCCATCCATCCATCCATCCATCCATCCATCCATCCATCCATCCATCCATCCATCCATCCATCCATCCATCCATCCATCCATCCATCCATCCATCCATCCATCCATCCATCCATCCATCCATCCATCCATCCATCCATCCATCCATCCATCCATCCATCCATCCATCCATCCATCCATCCATCCATCCATCCATCCATCCATCCATCCATCCATCCATCCATCCATCCATCCATCCATCCATCCATCCATCCATCCATCCATCCATCCATCCATCCATCCATCCATCCATCCATCCATCCATCCATCCATCCATCCATCCATCCATCCATCCATCCATCCATCCATCCATCCATCCATCCATCCATCCATCCATCCATCCATCCATCCATCCATCCATCCATCCATCCATCCATCCATCCATCCATCCATCCATCCATCCATCCATCCATCCATCCATCCATCCATCCATCCATCCATCCATCCATCCATCCATCCATCCATCCATCCATCCATCCATCCATCCATCCATCCATCCATCCATCCATCCATCCATCCATCCATCCATCCATCCATCCATCCATCCATCCATCCATCCATCCATCCATCCATCCATCCATCCATCCATCCATCCATCCATCCATCCATCCATCCATCCATCCATCCATCCATCCATCCATCCATCCATCCATCCATCCATCCATCCATCCATCCATCCATCCATCCATCCATCCATCCATCCATCCATCCATCCATCCATCCATCCATCCATCCATCCATCCATCCATCCATCCATCCATCCATCCATCCATCCATCCATCCATCCATCCATCCATCCATCCATCCATCCATCCATCCATCCATCCATCCATCCATCCATCCATCCATCCATCCATCCATCCATCCATCCATCCATCCATCCATCCATCCATCCATCCATCCATCCATCCATCCATCCATCCATCCATCCATCCATCCATCCATCCATCCATCCATCCATCCATCCATCCATCCATCCATCCATCCATCCATCCATCCATCCATCCATCCATCCATCCATCCATCCATCCATCCATCCATCCATCCATCCATCCATCCATCCATCCATCCATCCATCCATCCATCCATCCATCCATCCATCCATCCATCCATCCATCCATCCATCCATCCATCCATCCATCCATCCATCCATCCATCCATCCATCCATCCATCCATCCATCCATCCATCCATCCATCCATCCATCCATCCATCCATCCATCCATCCATCCATCCATCCATCCATCCATCCATCCATCCATCCATCCATCCATCCATCCATCCATCCATCCATCCATCCATCCATCCATCCATCCATCCATCCATCCATCCATCCATCCATCCATCCATCCATCCATCCATCCATCCATCCATCCATCCATCCATCCATCCATCCATCCATCCATCCATCCATCCATCCATCCATCCATCCATCCATCCATCCATCCATCCATCCATCCATCCATCCATCCATCCATCCATCCATCCATCCATCCATCCATCCATCCATCCATCCATCCATCCATCCATCCATCCATCCATCCATCCATCCATCCATCCATCCATCCATCCATCCATCCATCCATCCATCCATCCATCCATCCATCCATCCATCCATCCATCCATCCATCCATCCATCCATCCATCCATCCATCCATCCATCCATCCATCCATCCATCCATCCATCCATCCATCCATCCATCCATCCATCCATCCATCCATCCATCCATCCATCCATCCATCCATCCATCCATCCATCCATCCATCCATCCATCCATCCATCCATCCATCCATCCATCCATCCATCCATCCATCCATCCATCCATCCATCCATCCATCCATCCATCCATCCATCCATCCATCCATCCATCCATCCATCCATCCATCCATCCATCCATCCATCCATCCATCCATCCATCCATCCATCCATCCATCCATCCATCCATCCATCCATCCATCCATCCATCCATCCATCCATCCATCCATCCATCCATCCATCCATCCATCCATCCATCCATCCATCCATCCATCCATCCATCCATCCATCCATCCATCCATCCATCCATCCATCCATCCATCCATCCATCCATCCATCCATCCATCCATCCATCCATCCATCCATCCATCCATCCATCCATCCATCCATCCATCCATCCATCCATCCATCCATCCATCCATCCATCCATCCATCCATCCATCCATCCATCCATCCATCCATCCATCCATCCATCCATCCATCCATCCATCCATCCATCCATCCATCCATCCATCCATCCATCCATCCATCCATCCATCCATCCATCCATCCATCCATCCATCCATCCATCCATCCATCCATCCATCCATCCATCCATCCATCCATCCATCCATCCATCCATCCATCCATCCATCCATCCATCCATCCATCCATCCATCCATCCATCCATCCATCCATCCATCCATCCATCCATCCATCCATCCATCCATCCATCCATCCATCCATCCATCCATCCATCCATCCATCCATCCATCCATCCATCCATCCATCCATCCATCCATCCATCCATCCATCCATCCATCCATCCATCCATCCATCCATCCATCCATCCATCCATCCATCCATCCATCCATCCATCCATCCATCCATCCATCCATCCATCCATCCATCCATCCATCCATCCATCCATCCATCCATCCATCCATCCATCCATCCATCCATCCATCCATCCATCCATCCATCCATCCATCCATCCATCCATCCATCCATCCATCCATCCATCCATCCATCCATCCATCCATCCATCCATCCATCCATCCATCCATCCATCCATCCATCCATCCATCCATCCATCCATCCATCCATCCATCCATCCATCCATCCATCCATCCATCCATCCATCCATCCATCCATCCATCCATCCATCCATCCATCCATCCATCCATCCATCCATCCATCCATCCATCCATCCATCCATCCATCCATCCATCCATCCATCCATCCATCCATCCATCCATCCATCCATCCATCCATCCATCCATCCATCCATCCATCCATCCATCCATCCATCCATCCATCCATCCATCCATCCATCCATCCATCCATCCATCCATCCATCCATCCATCCATCCATCCATCCATCCATCCATCCATCCATCCATCCATCCATCCATCCATCCATCCATCCATCCATCCATCCATCCATCCATCCATCCATCCATCCATCCATCCATCCATCCATCCATCCATCCATCCATCCATCCATCCATCCATCCATCCATCCATCCATCCATCCATCCATCCATCCATCCATCCATCCATCCATCCATCCATCCATCCATCCATCCATCCATCCATCCATCCATCCATCCATCCATCCATCCATCCATCCATCCATCCATCCATCCATCCATCCATCCATCCATCCATCCATCCATCCATCCATCCATCCATCCATCCATCCATCCATCCATCCATCCATCCATCCATCCATCCATCCATCCATCCATCCATCCATCCATCCATCCATCCATCCATCCATCCATCCATCCATCCATCCATCCATCCATCCATCCATCCATCCATCCATCCATCCATCCATCCATCCATCCATCCATCCATCCATCCATCCATCCATCCATCCATCCATCCATCCATCCATCCATCCATCCATCCATCCATCCATCCATCCATCCATCCATCCATCCATCCATCCATCCATCCATCCATCCATCCATCCATCCATCCATCCATCCATCCATCCATCCATCCATCCATCCATCCATCCATCCATCCATCCATCCATCCATCCATCCATCCATCCATCCATCCATCCATCCATCCATCCATCCATCCATCCATCCATCCATCCATCCATCCATCCATCCATCCATCCATCCATCCATCCATCCATCCATCCATCCATCCATCCATCCATCCATCCATCCATCCATCCATCCATCCATCCATCCATCCATCCATCCATCCATCCATCCATCCATCCATCCATCCATCCATCCATCCATCCATCCATCCATCCATCCATCCATCCATCCATCCATCCATCCATCCATCCATCCATCCATCCATCCATCCATCCATCCATCCATCCATCCATCCATCCATCCATCCATCCATCCATCCATCCATCCATCCATCCATCCATCCATCCATCCATCCATCCATCCATCCATCCATCCATCCATCCATCCATCCATCCATCCATCCATCCATCCATCCATCCATCCATCCATCCATCCATCCATCCATCCATCCATCCATCCATCCATCCATCCATCCATCCATCCATCCATCCATCCATCCATCCATCCATCCATCCATCCATCCATCCATCCATCCATCCATCCATCCATCCATCCATCCATCCATCCATCCATCCATCCATCCATCCATCCATCCATCCATCCATCCATCCATCCATCCATCCATCCATCCATCCATCCATCCATCCATCCATCCATCCATCCATCCATCCATCCATCCATCCATCCATCCATCCATCCATCCATCCATCCATCCATCCATCCATCCATCCATCCATCCATCCATCCATCCATCCATCCATCCATCCATCCATCCATCCATCCATCCATCCATCCATCCATCCATCCATCCATCCATCCATCCATCCATCCATCCATCCATCCATCCATCCATCCATCCATCCATCCATCCATCCATCCATCCATCCATCCATCCATCCATCCATCCATCCATCCATCCATCCATCCATCCATCCATCCATCCATCCATCCATCCATCCATCCATCCATCCATCCATCCATCCATCCATCCATCCATCCATCCATCCATCCATCCATCCATCCATCCATCCATCCATCCATCCATCCATCCATCCATCCATCCATCCATCCATCCATCCATCCATCCATCCATCCATCCATCCATCCATCCATCCATCCATCCATCCATCCATCCATCCATCCATCCATCCATCCATCCATCCATCCATCCATCCATCCATCCATCCATCCATCCATCCATCCATCCATCCATCCATC